>NC_060185.1:5760490-5768570 GCF_021184085.1 Oncorhynchus gorbuscha | reverse complement strand
GGATTTCCTGCTGATGTTCCTGCATATCCCACGGTAGTTATTGGGGACAAATTGGTCTCTTCTTTTGAGGATTGGGGTTATCAGTCCTTGGTTTGAGATATTGGGGAAGATGCCAGAGCTAAGAATGATGTTAAAGAGTTTTAGTATAGCCAGTTGGAATTTGTTGTCTGTATATTTGATCATTTCATTGAGGATACCATCAACACCACAGGCCTTTTTGAGTTGGAGGGTTTGTATTTGGTCCTGTAGTTCATTCAATGTAATTGGAGAATCCAGTGGGTTCTGGTCGTCTTTAATAGTTGATTCTAAGATGTGTAATTGATCATGTGTATGTATTAGCTGTTTGTTCTTTGTTGTAGAGCCATTCAGACTGGAGACGTGGTTTATCCAGACATCTCCATTTTGGATAGAGCTTTGTGTTGTTGTTTGTTTAGTGTTTTCCAATTTTCCCAGAAGTGGTTAGAGTCTATGGATTCTTCAATTACATTGAGCTGATTTCTGACATGCTGTTCCCTCATTTTCCGTAGTGTATTTCTGTATTGTTTTAATGATTCACCATAGTGAAGGCTCAGGTTTTCTGGGTCTCTATGTTATTGGGTTGATAGGTTTCTCAATTACTTTCTTAGTTTGATGAAGAATGTAAAAACCTATTTGTCATTGTTGATCATTTTCTTAGGTTGTCTGCTTGACATGTTTATATTTGATAGGGAAGCTGAGAGGTCAACTATTATACTGTTCAGGTTTTCTACTGCCAGGTTTACACCTTCACTATTACAGTGAAACATTTTGTCCAGGAAATTGTCTAGAAGGGATTGAATTTGTTGTTGCCTAATTGGTTTTTGATAGATTTCCACACTACTTTCCTTCCATCTATAGCATTCCTTAATATTATTCAATTCCTTTGGCTTTGATTCCTCACGATTGAGTATTTCTCTCTTCAAGTAGACTGTGACTTTGATTTTGCTGTGCTCTGATAGGGGTGTCAGTGGGCTGACTGAACGCTCTAAGAGAGTCTGGGTTGAGGTCAGTGATAAAGTAGTCATCAGTACTACTGCCAAGAGATGAGCTATATGTGTACCTACCATAGGAGTCCCCTCTACCTACCTACCGTTGACTATGTACATATCCAGGATGTAACAGAGCTATAGGTGTACCTACCATAGGAGTCCTCTCTACCTACCATTGACTATGTACATACCCAGGAAGTAACAGTGCTATATGTGTACCTAGCGTAGGAGTCCTCTCAAAGCCTATTGACTATGTACATACCCAGGATGTAACAGAGCTATAGGTGTACCTACCATAGGACTCCTCTCTACCTACCATGGACTATGTACATACCCAGGATGTAACAGAGCTATATGTGTACCTAGCGTAGGAGTCCTCTCAAAGCCTATTGACTATGTACATACCCAGGATGTAACAGAGCTATAGGTGTACCTACCATAGGACTCCTCTCTACCTACCATGGACTATGTACATACCCAGGATGTAACAGAGCTATAGGTGTACCTACCATAGGAGTCCTCTACCTACCATTGACTACTTCAGCACACATGGGGGATATGGGAGAGGGGAGGCTGTCACCTGCAGGCAGATGTTTGTCCCCCTGTGTGCTGAGGGTGTCAGGTTCTTGTCCGGTTCTGGCATTTAGGTCACCACAGACTAGTACATGTCCCTGGGCCTGGAAAAGATTGACTTCCCCTTCTAGGATGGAGAAGCTGTCTTCATTGAAGTCTGGGGATTCTAGTGGGGGGATATAGGTAGCACACAGGAGGACATTTTTCTCGGTTAAGATAATTTCCTTTTGAATTTCTAGCCAAATGTAAAATGTTCCTGTTTTGATTAATTGAATAGAGTGGGTTAGGTCTGCTCTATACCAAATTAGCATACCCCCTGAGTCACTTCCCTGCTTCACACCTGGTAGTTTGGTGGATTAGACTACCAGCTCTCTGTAACCTAGAGGACCACCAGTGGTTCTGTCTCCTCTATACCACCCACCTGGTAGTGTGGTGGATGGGACTCCCAGCTCTCTGTAACCTAGAGGGTAACCAGTGGGTCTGTCTCCTCTATACCACCCACCTGGTAGTGTGGTGGATGGGACTACCAGCTCTCTGTAACCTAGAGGACAACCAGTGGTTCTGTCTCCTCTATACCACCCACCTGGTAGTGTAGTGGATGGGACTACCAGCTCTCTGTAACCTAGAGGGCAACCAGTGGTTCTGTCTCCTCTATACCACCCACCTGGTAGTGTAGTGGATGGGACTACCAGCTCTCTGTAACCTAGAGGGCAACCAGTGGGTCCATCTCCTCTATACCACCCACCTGGTAGTGTGGTGGATGGGACTACCAGCTCTCTGTAACCTAGAGGGTAACCAGTGGGTCCGTCTCCTCTATACCAGGTTTCTTGTAGGATGACAATGTCTGTATTTATGATTTAGTTGGTGAGGTCCAGGTTCCTGCTCTTTAGGCCAAAGCCAGGTGACCTCTGACCTTGGATATTCTAGGCGAGATAGCGGAAAGGCTTGCGTCTCCATAAAGGCCCAATGCTGCTGGCATGGTGGTTTGGCCTCCAGACACCAGGCAGCAAGCAGAGCTCGTGGCACACGCCATTGGCTTGGGCTCGTGTAAGCGTGGGGGTTTGTGGGGGGTGTGGGGGGGTTGGCCTGTTTGCCTATATGCCTATGTTAGTGGTGCTGTGGGCAGGATGTAGGTCCTCTCAGTGTGGGTCCTCTATGTAGGTCCTCTCAGTGTGGGTCCTCTATGTGTAGGTCCTCTCTGTGTAGGTCCTCTCGGTGTGGGTCCTCTATGTGCTGGGTCCTCTCGGTTTGGGTCATCAGGCTACAGCACCACCAATCAATACCCCCCCCCAAACCAAACATACCCATATTATTTCTCCTGTTCTCTCCAGTTAGCTTCCTGTTCTCCTGTTCTCCTCAGTTAGCTTCATGTATGTCTCCTGTTCTCCTCAGTTAGCTTCATGTATCTCTCCTGTTCTCCTCAGTTAGCTTCATGTATCTCTCCTGTTCTCCTCAGTTAGCTTCATGTATCTCTCCTGTTCTTCTCAGTTAGCTTCATGTATCTCTCCTGTTCTCCTCAGTTAGCTTCATGTATCTCTCCTGTTCTCCTCAGTTAGCTTCATGCATCTCTCCTGTCTCCTGTTCTCCTCAGTTAGCTTCATGTATCTCTCCTGTTCTCCTCAGTTAGCCACCCAACTGAGCTACGGTGGTCCTGTAGCTCAGTTGGTAGAGCATGGCGCTTGTAATGCCAGGGTAGTGGGTTCAATCCCGGGGACCACCCATACGTAGAATGTATGCACACATGACTGTAAGTCGCTTTGGATAAAAGCGTCTGCTAAATGGCATTTATTATTATTATTATTATTATTATGTATCTCTCCTGTCTCCTCATTTAGCTTCATGTATCTCTCCTGTCTCCTCATTTAGCTTCATGTATCTCTCCTGTCTCCTCAGTTAGCTTCATGTATCTCTCCTGTCTCCTGTTCTCCTCAGTTAGCTTCATGTATCTCTCCTGTTCTCCTCAGTTAGCTTCATGTATCTCTCCTGTTCTCCTCAGTTAGCTTCATGTATCTATCCTGTTCTCCTCAGTTAGCTTCATGTATCTCTCCTGTCTCCTCAGTTAGCTTCATGTATCTCTCCTGTCTCCTCAGTTAGCTTCATGTATCTCTCCTGTTCTCCTCAGTTAGCTTCATGTATCTCTCCTGTCTCCTCAGTTAGCTTCATGTATCTCTCCTGTCTCCTCAGTTAGCTTCATGTATCTCTCCTGTCTCCTGTTCTCCTCAGTTAGCTTCATGTATCTCTCCTGTTCTCCTCAGTTAGCTTCATGTATCTCTCCTGTCTCCTCAGTTAGCTTCATGTATCTCTCCTGTTCTTCTCAGTTAGCTTCATGTATCTCTCCTGTTCTCCTCAGTTAGCTTCATGGATCTCTCCTGTTCTCCTCAGTTAGCTTCATGTATCTCTCCTGTCTCCTCAGTTAGCTTCATGTATCTCTCCTGTTCTCCTCAGTTAGCTTCATGGATCTCTCCTGTTCTCCTCAGTTAGCTTCATGTATCTCTCCTGTCTCCTCAGTTAGCTTCATGTATCTCTCCTGTTCTTCTCAGTTAGCTTCATGTATCTCTCCTGTCTCCTGTTCTCCTCAGTTAGCTTCATGTATCTCTCCTGTCTCATGTTCTCCTCAGTTAGCTTCATGTATCTCTCCTGTCTCCTGTTCTCCTCAGTTAGCTTCATGTATCTCTCCTGTCTCCTGTTCTCCTCAGTTAGCTTCATGTATCTCTCCTGTCTCATGTTCTCCTCAGTTAGCTTCATGTATCTCTCCTGTTCTCCTCAGTTAGCTTCATGTATCTCTCCTGTCTCCTGTTCTCCTCAGTTAGCTTCATGTATCTCTCCTGTCTCCTGTTCTTCTCAGTTAGCTTCATGTATCTCTCCTGTTCTTCTCAGTTAGCTTCATGTATCTCTCCTGTTCTCCTCAGTTAGCTTCATGTATCTCTCCTGTTCTCCTCAGTTAGCTTCATGTATCTCTCCTGTTCTCCTCAGTTAGCTTCATGTATCTCTCCTGTTCTCCTCAGTTAGCTTCATGTATCTCTCCTGTTCTCCTCAGTTAGCTTCATGTATCTCTCCTGTTCTCCTCAGTTAGCTTCATGTATCTCTCCTGTTCTCCTCAGTTAGCCACCCAACTGAGCTACGGTGGTCCTGTAGCTCAGTTGGTAGAGCATGGCGCTTGTAACGCCAGGGTAGTGGGTTCAATCCCGGGGACCACCCATACGTAGAATGTATGCACACATGACTGTAAGTCGCTTTGGATAAAAGCGTCTGCTAAATGGCATATATTATTATTATTATTATTATTATTATTATTATGTATCTCTCCTGTCTCCTCATTTAGCTTCATGTATCTCTCCTGTCTCCTCATTTAGCTTCATGTATCTCTCCTGTCTCCTCAGTTAGCTTCATGTATCTCTCCTGTCTCCTGTTCTCCTCAGTTAGCTTCATGTATCTCTCCTGTTCTCCTCAGTTAGCTTCATGTATCTCTCCTGTTCTCCTCAGTTAGCTTCATGTATCTATCCTGTTCTCCTCAGTTAGCTTCATGTATCTCTCCTGTCTCCTCAGTTAGCTTCATGTATCTCTCCTGTCTCCTCAGTTAGCTTCATGTATCTCTCCTGTTCTCCTCAGTTAGCTTCATGTATCTCTCCTGTCTCCTCAGTTAGCTTCATGTATCTCTCCTGTCTCCTCAGTTAGCTTCATGTATCTCTCCTGTCTCCTGTTCTCCTCCAGTTAGCTTCATGTATCTCTCCTGTTCTCCTCAGTTAGCTTCATGTATCTCTCCTGTCTCCTCAGTTAGCTTCATGTATCTCTCCTGTTCTTCTCAGTTAGCTTCATGTATCTCTCCTGTTCTCCTCAGTTAGCTTCATGGATCTCTCCTGTTCTCCTCAGTTAGCTTCATGTATCTCTCCTGTCTCCTCAGTTAGCTTCATGTATCTCTCCTGTTCTTCTCAGTTAGCTTCATGTATCTCTCCTGTCTCCTGTTCTCCTCAGTTAGCTTCATGTATCTCTCCTGTCTCATGTTCTCCTCAGTTAGCTTCATGTATCTCTCCTGTCTCCTGTTCTCCTCAGTTAGCTTCATGTATCTCTCCTGTCTCCTGTTCTCCTCAGTTAGCTTCATGTATCTCTCCTGTCTCATGTTCTCCTCAGTTAGCTTCATGTATCTCTCCTGTCTCCTGTTCTCCTCAGTTAGCTTCATGTATCTCTCCTGTTCTCCTCAGTTAGCTTCATGTATCTCTCCTGTCTCCTCAGTTAGCTTCATGTATCTCTCCTGTCTCCTGTTCTCCTCAGTTAGCTTCATGTATCTCTCCTGTTCTCCTCAGTTAGCTTCATGTATCTCTCCTGTTCTCCTCAGTTAGCTTCATGTATCTCTCCTGTCTCCTCAGTTAGCTTCATGTATCTCTCCTGTCTCCTCAGTTAGCTTCATGTATCTCTCCTGTCTCCTCAGTTAGCTTCATGTATCTCTCCTGTCTCCTCAGTTAGCTTCATGTATCTCTCCTGTTCTTCTCAGTTAGCTTCATGTATCTCTCCTGTTCTCCTCAGTTAGCTTCATGTATCGCTCCTGTTCTCCTCAGTTAGCTTCATGTATCTCTCCTGTCTCATGTTCTCCTCAGTTAGCTTCATGTATCTCTCCTGTTCTCCTCAGTTAGATTCATGTTTCTCTCCTGTCTCCTCAGTTAGCTTCATGTATCTCTCCTGTTCTTCTCAGTTAGCTTCATGTATCTCTCCTGTCTCCTGTACTCCTCAGTTAGCTTCATGTATCTCTCCTGTCTCCTGTCTCCTCATTTAGCTTCATGGATTTCTCCTGTTCTCCTCAGTTAGCTTGATGTATCTCTCCTGTTCTCCTGTTCTCCTGTTCTCCTCAGTTAGCTTCATGGATCTCTCCTGTCTCCTCAGTTAGCTTCATGTATCTCTCCTGTTCTTCTCAGTTAGCTTCATGTATCTCTCCTGTCTCCTCAGTTAGCTTCATGTATCTCTCCTGTTCTTCTCAGTTAGCTTCATGTATCTCTCCTGTTCTCCTCAGTTAGCTTCATGTATCTCTCCTGTTCTCCTCAGTTAGCTTCATGTATCTCTCCTGTCTCCTCAGTTAGCTTCATGTATCTCTCCTGTTCTTCTCAGTTAGCTTCATGTATCTCTCCTGTCTCCTGTCTCCTCATTTAGCTTCATGGATTTCTCCTGTTCTCCTCAGTTAGCTTCATGTATCTCTCCTGTTCTCCTGTTCTCCTGTTCTCCTCAGTTAGCTTCATGGATCTCTCCTGTCTCCTCAGTTAGCTTCATGTATCTCTCCTGTTCTCCTCAGTTAGCTTCATGGATCTCTCCTGTCTCCTCAGTTAGCTTCATGTATCTCTCCTGTTCTTCTCAGTTAGCTTCATGTATCTCTCCTGTCTCCTCAGTTAGCTTCATGTATCTCTCCTGTTCTTCTCAGTTAGCTTCATGTATCTCTCCTGTTCTCCTCAGTTAGCTTCATGTATCTCTCCTGTTCTCCTCAGTTAGCTTCATGTATCTCTCCTGTCTCCTCAGTTAGCTTCATGTATCTCTCCTGTTCTTCTCAGTTAGCTTCATGTATCTCTCATGTTCTCCTCAGTTAGCTTCATGTATCTCTCCTGTCTCCTGTTCTCCTCAGTTAGCTTCATGTATCTCTCCTGTCTCATGTTCTCCTCAGTTAGCTTCATGTATCTCTCCTGTCTCCTGTTCTCCTCAGTTAGCTTCATGTATCTCTCCTGTTCTCCTCAGTTAGATTCATGTTTCTCTCCTGTCTCCTCAGTTAGCTTCATGTATCTCTCCTGTTCTTCTCAGTTAGCTTCATGTATCTCTCCTGTCTCCTGTACTCCTCAGTTAGCTTCATGTATCTCTCCTGTCTCCTGTCTCCTCATTTAGCTTCATGGATTTCTCCTGTTCTCCTCAGTTAGCTTCATGTATCTCTCCTGTTCTCCTGTTCTCCTCAGTTAGCTTCATGTATCTCTCCTGTTCTCCTCAGTTAGCTTCATGTATCTCTCCTGTCTCCTGTCTCCTGTCTCCTCAGTTAGCTTCATGTATCTCTCCTGTTCTCCTCAGTTAGCTTCATGTATCTCTCCTGTTCTTCTCAGTTAGCTTCATGTATCTCTCCTGTTCTCCTCAGTTAGCTTCATGTATCTCTCCTGTTCTTCTCAGTTAGCTTCATGTATCTCTCCTGTTCTCCTCAGTTAGCTTCATGTATCTCTCCTGTTCTCCTCAGTTAGCTTCATGTATCTCTCCTGTCTCCTCAGTTAGCTTCATGTATCTCTCCTGTTCTTCTCAGTTAGCTTCATGTATCTCTCCTGTTCTCCTCAGTTAGCTTCATGTATCTCTCCTGTTCTCCTCAGTTAGCTTCATGGATCTCTCCTGTCTCCTCAGTTAGCTTCATGTATCTCTCCTGTTCTTCTCAGTTAGCTTCATGTATCTCTCCTGTTCTCCTCAGTTAGCTTCATGGATCTCTCCTGTCTCCTCGGTTAGCTTCATGTATCTCTCCTGTTCTTCTCAGTTAGCTTCATGTATCTCTCCTG
>NC_060185.1:5723373-5760390 GCF_021184085.1 Oncorhynchus gorbuscha | reverse complement strand
GGTCTACACGTGTTGTATTCAGCATTTCACTGTAAGGTCTACACGTGTTGTATTCAGCATTCCACTGTAAGGTCTACACGTGTTGTATTCAGCATTCCACTGTAAGGTCTACACGTGTTGTATTCAGCATTTCACTGTAAGGTCTACACGTGTTGTATTCAGCATTTCACTGTAAGGTCTACACGTGTTGTATTCAGCATTCCACTGTAAGGTCTACACGTGTTGTATTCAGCATTTCACTGTAAGGTCTACACGTGTTGTATTCAGCATTTCACTGTAAGGTCTACACGTGTTGTATTCAGCATGTGACTGTAAGGTCTACACGTGTTGTATTCAGCATTTCACTGTAAGGTCTACACGTGTTGTATTCAGCATGTGACTGTAAGGTCTACACGTGTTGTATTCAGCATTTCACTGTAAGGTCTACACGTGTTGTATTCAGCATTCCACTGTAAGGTCTACACGTGTTGTATTCAGCATTCCACTGTAAGGTCTACACGTGTTGTATTCAGCATTTCACTGTAAGGTCTACACGTGTTGTATTCAGCATTTCACTGTAAGGTCTACACGTGTTGTATTCAGCATTTCACTGTAAGGTCTACACGTGTTGTATTCAGCATTTCACTGTAAGGTCTACACGTGTTGTATTCAGCATTTCACTGTAAGGTCTACACGTGTTGTATTCAG
Source organism: Oncorhynchus gorbuscha (assembly GCF_021184085.1). Classification (NCBI taxonomy): domain Eukaryota; kingdom Metazoa; phylum Chordata; class Actinopteri; order Salmoniformes; family Salmonidae; genus Oncorhynchus; species Oncorhynchus gorbuscha. Next base: position 5,759,703 of record NC_060185.1, on the reverse strand, counting down.
CATGTGACTTTATTCTCAAATGTCACTTTTTTCTTAGAATTCACGCATATAAACAGTTTCTGATCCTATCCGTTTTTATATATATGTTTATATATGTGTGTTTCATTTGCATAAACATACGGGGTATATTTGCATATATGAACACATTAACTAAAGGGGTGGAACAGGGCTGAAACCACCAATCACCTGCTCTGTCTAGACCAACCACCAATCACCTGCTCTGTCTAGACCAACCACCAATCACCTGCTCTGTCTAGACCAACCACCAATCACCTGCTCTGTCTAGACCAACCACCAATCACCTGCTCTGTCTAGACCAACCACCAACCACCTGCACTGTCTAGACCAATCACCTGCACTGTTGAGACCAATCACCTGCACTCTCTAGACCAATCACCTGCACTGTCTAGACCAACCACCAATCACCTGCACTGTCTAGACCAATCACCTGCACTGTCTAGACCAATCACCTGCACTGTCTAGACCAACCACCTGCACTATCTAGACCAACCACCTGCACTATCTAGACCAATCACCTACCTGCTCTGTCTAGACCAATCACCTGCACTGTCTAGACCAATCTGCTCTGTCACACCTGCCACTAGACCAATGTCTGGACCAATCACCTGCACTGTCTGGACCAATCACAATCACCTGCACTTCTGACCAACCACCTGCTCTGGACTAGACCAACCACCTGTACTGTCTGGACCAATCACCAATCACCTGCTGTCTGAGACCAACCTGGAATCCACCTGCACTGTCTAGACCAATCACCTGCACTGTCTAGACCAATCACCTGCACTGTCAATCACCTGCACTGTCTGGACCAATCACCGATCACCTGCATTGTCTGGACCATCACCACCTGCACTGTCTAGACCAACCACCAATCACCTGCTGTCTAGACCAATCACACTGCACTGTCTAGACCAATCACCAATCACCTGCATTTCTAGACCAACCCAATCACCTGCACTGTCTGGATGACCACCACCAATCACCTGCACTGTCTGACCAATCACCAATCACCTGCACTGTCTAGACCAATCACCAATCACCTGCTGTCTGAGACCAACCACCTGCTGCTGTCTAGACCAACCACCAACCACCTGCACTGTCTGGGCCAACCACCCAATCACCTGCACTGTCTAGACCACCACCAATCACCTGCTCTGTCTAGACCAACCACCAATCACCTGCTCTGTCTATAGTGCTTCATACCACCAACCACCTGCACTGTCTATACCAGCTGCCCGGAGCCCTGCACTGTCTAGACCAGCCATATAATGCTCCTGCACCTTCTATAGTGCTTCATATAGTGCTCGGCTGCCGGAGCCCTGTTCTTTCTATAACAGTGCTTCATATAGTGCTCGGCTGCCCGGAGCCCTGTTCTTTCTATAGTGCTTCATATAGTGCTCGGCTGCCCCGGAGCCCTGTTCTTTCTATAGTGCTTCATATAATGCTCGGCTGCCCGGGCCCTGTTTCTAGTGCTTCCATATAGTGCTCGGCTGCCCGGGCCCTGTTCTTTCTATAGTGCTTCATATAATGCTCGGCTGCCCGGAGCCCTGTTCTTTCTACATAGTGCTTCATATAATGCTCGGCTGCCCCGGAGCCCTGTTCTTTCTATAGTGCTTCATATAGTAACAAGGCTGCCCGGGCCCTGTTCTTTCTATAGTGCTTCATATAATGCTGGCTGCCCAGGGCCTAATCTTTCTATAGTGCTTCATATAGTGCTCACGCTGCCAGGCCTGTTCTTTATATCTAGTGCTACATATAATGTAAAAACTTATACGGCCTATTTCTTTTCTATAGTGCTTCATATAATGCTCGCTGCCGGGCCTATTCTCCCTATAGTGTTCATATATTACTTTCGGCTGCCACAGGAGCCTGTTTCTTTCTATAGTGCTTCATATAATGCTCGGCTGCCGGAGCCCTGTTCTCTATAGTGCTTCCATATAATGCTCGGCTGCCCGGAGCCCTGTTCTTTCTATAATGGCTGTATATAATGCTCGGCTGCCGGGCCCTGTTCTTTCTATAGTACTTTCCATGAATGACTGTTGTGCCGTTCTGTTGCATAATTCAACAGGTGTATCACTATCAGGATACTGATTAATAACCAACAGCTTGATCTAGATGACATCTATACATACTTTACATTGTCAATCACATCAGACATAATATCACATATAATCGACATAATATCCCATATAAAGACATAATATCATAATCAGACATAATATCCCATATAATCAGACATAATATCATATAATCAGACATAATAATATAATCAGACATAATATCCCATATAATCCAGACATAATATCCCATATAATCAGACATAATATCCCATATAATCAGACATAATATCATATAATCAGACATAATATCACATATAATCAGACATAATATCCCATATAATCAGACATAATATCCCATATAATCAGACATAATATCCCATATAATCAGACATAATATCATATAATCACAAATCACAATCACCCAAGTGTTCGATTTCAGAACTGAATTCCCTTTCAGCGTGTTTCATTTATTTATTTTCTAAACATTTCAACTGTATTAAATTCTAACTTTTTTTCTTCAAATTCACAACAAATGAACCTTTCAGTGGACTGTGGACATGTTTTATATCACCAACGAAGTATTAGTGCTGTTATAGATGTTATAGATGCAACAGCCATTACCAGGGTGTTTGACAGGTCATTACAAAACATTTCTACAGTCGTAACATTAACGGGACAACACCAGGCACAACCTAGAGCAGGAAAGAGTCACTGGAAAATGAAACCAATCCATCCAGAGGTTTAGGGGATTTGAACTCAAAACACAGAATATGCCTGATACAGACAGATCTTGAAGTGGGGATGGGGGAAATTCAACCAGTTTTGATTCATTGTAATTCCTCACATTTAGTTGACATGATTTCAGGTTTGAAACACTTATCTTTAATCCATGTTTTGTGGCCAAACAGTTTAGTCTATCACAGCCTGTCCCCAGGTCCTGTCCCCAGGTCCTCTGGTCCTCTGTCCCCTGGTCCTCTCTCCCCTGTCCTCTGAGGTCCCTACTGTCCCCTGGTCCTCTGTCCTGGTCTCTGTCCCTGGTCCTAGGTCCCCTGGTCCTCTGTCCCCTGGTCCTCTGTCCCTGGTCCCCAGGTCCTCTGTCCCTGGTCTTCCCCAGGTCCCATGGTCCTCTGTCCCTGGTCCTCTGTCCCCAGGTCCTCTGTCCCCCCCAGGTCCCCTGGTCCTCCCCCAGGTCCTCTGTCCCCCAGGTCCCCTGGTCCTCTGTCCCCAGGTCCCTGGTCCCAGGTCCCTCTGTCCCCCCAGGTCCCTGGTCCTCTGTCCCAGGTCACTCCTGGTCCCCCCCTGGTCCTCTGGTCCCTCTGGTTCCCAGGTCCTCTGTCCTCTGTCCTCTGGTCCCCTGTCCCCTGGTCCTCTCTCCCCTGGTCTTCTGTCCCCAGGTCCCCTGGTCCTCTGTCCCCAGGTCCTCTGGTCCTCTGTCCCCTGGTCCTCTCTCCCCTGGTCTTCTGTCCCCAGGTCCCCTGGTCCTCTGTCCCCTGGTCCTCTGTCCCCTGGTCCTAGGTCCCCTGGTCCTCTGTCCCCTGGTCCTCTGTCCCCTGGTCCTCTGTCCCCAGGTCCTCTGTCCCCCAGGTCTTCTGTCCCCAGGTCCCATGGTCCTCTGGTCCCCTGTCCCCAGGTCCTCTGTCCCCAGGTCCCCTGGTCCTCTGTCCCCAGGTCCCCTGGTCCTCTGTTCCCCAGGTCCTCTGTCCCCAGGTCCCCTGGTCCCCCCCAGGTCCTCTGTCCCAGGTCCCCTGTCCCCCCCAGGTCCTCTGGTCCTCTGTCCCTGGTCCTCTGGTCCCCTGTCCCCTGGTCCTCTGGTCTTCTGTCCCCAGGTCCCCTGGTCCTCTGTCCCCCTGGTCCTCTGTCCCCTGGTCCTCTGTCCCCTGGTCCTCTGTCTCCTGGTCCTCTGTCCCAGGTCCTCTGTCCCCCAGGTCTTCTGTCCCCAGGTCCCATGGTCCTCTGGTCCCCTGTCCCCAGGTCCTCTGTCCCCAGGTCCCCTGGTCCTCTGTCCCCAGGTCCCCTTGTCCTCTGTTCCCCAGGTCCCCCCCAGGTCCCCTGGTCCTCTCCCCTGTCCCCAGGTCCTCTGTCCCCAGGTCCTCTGGTCCTCTGTCCCCAGGTCCCTGGCCCTCTGTCCCCAGGTCCCTGGCCCTCTGTCCCCATGTCCCTGGCCCTCTGTCCCCAGGTCCCCTGGCCTCTGTCCCCAGGTCCCCTGGTCCTCTGTCCCCAGGTCCCCTGGCCCTCTGTCCCCAGGTCCCTGGTCCTCTGTCCCCAGGTCCTCTGGCCCTCTGTCCCCAGGTCCCTGGTGCTCTGCCCCCTGGTCCCCAGGTCTATTTCATGCTGAAGCAGCTTCTATTAGTTGGACACTTGAAACAGCCTTTAAACAGCCCTACTCCCCCAGATCATTACCCAGGAAATGAGAAAGTAGGCTCTGATGTCACTGACTCACCCCTGGGAGGAATGTAGGGTCGAACTTGGGGGCGAGAAGGGGCTGTGGGATGCGGAGGCCTGGAACATTCTTTTAGGGGGGCTGGAGGGTCGGGTAGGGAGGTAGTGGCAAAGGCTGGAGGGTTGAGTAGGGGTGTAGTGGCAAAGGCAGGTGGGGTCGAGGTAGGGGGGTGGCAAAGGTAGGTGGGGTTGAGTAGGGGGTAGTGGCAAAGGCTGGAGGGTCGAGTAGGGGTAGTGGTGAGGGGGTTGAGTGGGGGTAGTGGCAAAGGCAGGTGGGGTTGAGTAGGAGGTAGTGGCAAGGCTGGAGGGTCGAGTAGGGGGTAGTGGCAAGGCTGGAGGGTTGAGTAGGGGTGTAGTGGCAAGGGCTGAGAGGGGTTGAGTAGGGGGATAGTGGCAAAGGCTGGAGGGTTGAGTAGGGGGGTAGTGGCAAAGGCTGGAGGGTTAGTGGGGGTAGTGGCAAAGGCAGGTGGGGTTGAGTAGGGGGTAGTGGCAAAGGTAGGTGGGGTTGAGTAGGGGGGGGTAGTGGCAAAGGCTGGAGGGGTTAGGGGGGGTAGGAGGGTTAGTAGTGGCAAGGCTGGAGGGGTTGAGTAGGGAGGTAGTGGCAAGGGCTGGAGGGGTTGAGTAGGGGGTAGTGGCAAGGCTGGAGGGGTTGAGTAGGGGGTAGTGGCAAGGGCTGAAGGGGTTGAGTAGGGGGATAGTGGCAAAGGCTGGAGGGGTTGAGTAGGGGGTAGTGGCAAGGGCTGAAGGGGTTGAGTAGGGGGTAGTGGCAAGGGCTGGAGGGGTTGAGTAGGGGGTAGTGGCAAGGGCTGGAGGGAGGGGTTCTGGCAAGGGCTGGAGGGTTGAGTGGGGGTAGTGGCAAGGGCTGGAGGGGTTGAGTAGGGGGTAGTGGCAGGGCTGGAGGGAGGCAGGTTCTGGTTGGTGAGATTGGCTGGGGTTGGTGTGAAGGTTGTGGAAACAGGATCGGATCAGTCTGTGGTCAACTCAGGATCGGTCTGTGGTTGGCTCAGGATCGGTCTGTGGTTGGCTCAGGATCGGACTGTGGTTGGCTCAGGATCGGACTGTGGTTGGCTCAGGATCGGTCTGTGGTCGGCTCAGGATCGGTCTGTCGTCGGCTCAGGATCGGTCTGTGGTCGGTTCAGGGTCGGTCTATGGTCGGCTCAGGGGGGGCTGTGGATGAGAGGGAGGGTGTAGAAATCCAATGTCAACTCAAGTTAGAGTGGTTCATATACAATGTAATGAAGAAATTACAACTTTGGTCTCAGATTTTTTATGGCCAATCCAGCATGGGAGATGGGGGTGGGGTGGGGTTGGGCTCAGAGGGCTTCTGAAGGCAGGGTTGGGTTGGAAAGCACCACTGGGTTGGATGGCTGGGGAGAGTCTGTTCGCTGGGGGGCTTTGGGGGAAGGGGTCAAGGGTTGGGCTGGTGGGCTGAGAGAGGGATATTGAGGGTTTTCTCTGGCTAGATCAGAGTTCAGGCTTGTTTACGGCCACAGTCAGGATAGTTCTCAGAGTCTGTCCGGCGGGCCAAAGCTCACTGTGTTCCCAGGCTCCCTGCCTTCTGGGCCCACTACACAGCACTACACTGAAAAGAAAAACTCCCCTCTCTCTCCCCCTGTCTATCCCCCTCTCCCTCTCCCCTCTTTCCCACCCCCCTCTCTCTCCCTCCCACTCTCTCTCCCCTCTCTCTCTCTCCCTCCCCTCTCTCCCTCTCCCTCCCTCTCTCTCCCTCTCTCCCTCCCACTCTCTCTCTCTCCCTCTCCCTCCCCCTCTCTCCCTCTCCCCCTCTTTCCACCCTCTCTCTCCCTCCACTCTCTCTCCCCTCTCTCTCCCTCTCCCTCCCTCTCTCTCCCTCTCCCTCCCTCTCTCTCCCTCTCTCCTCCCACTCTCTCTCTCCCTCTCACTCTCTCCCCCTCTCTCTCTCCCTCTCTCTCTCCCCTCTCTCTCCTCTCTCTCTCTTTTCCTTCTTCTCTCTCTCTCTCCCTCTCTCTCCCCTCTCCCTCTCTTTTCCTTCTTTTCTGTCTTCCCTCCCTCTCTCTCCCTCTTCAACTTTTTCCTTCTTTTCTCTCTACCTCTCTTCCTCTCCCCTTCTCTCCCTCATCCTCTCCCCCTCTCTCCCTCTTTTCTTCCCCCTTCTCTCTCCCTCTCTACCTCTCCTCCTCTCCCCTCTCTCCCTCTTCTCTTCTTCCCCCTTCTCTCCCTCCTCCTCTCCCCTTCTCTCCCTCCTCCTCTCCCCTTCTCTCCTCTCCCCTCTCCCTCAACTCCCCCCTCTCTCCCTCTCCTCCTCTCCCCCTCTCTCCTCCCCTCTCCCTTCTCAACTCCCCTTCTCTCCCTCCTCAACTCCCCTTCTCTCCCTCTCCTCCTCTCCCCCTCTCTCCCTTCTTCCCCCCTTCTCTTCTGGGTTCTAAGTCAGAGTTGCATTGTAATTCTGTTATTTTCCTTGCTACAGGGACCCCGAGGAAAATAAACAATGTGAAACGCAAATTAGTGCCAAAGTATCCGTTTCATTGGAACAGACACAGATTCATACATGGCTATATTCAGCTCACTCTACTGTAGGCCTCCATATTGGTGTAGGATAAAATGCTTGACTTTGGGAGGGTTGAATTCAGCTAAAACATGCGTTAGCTAGCTATCCTCTCAATAGTCCTCCTGCCATTTTATTTAGAAACAGTTGAAGATGCAAAGTCCTAGTTGAAGATCTGTCTCTCGGTCTGCCTGTCTGTCTGTCTGTCTGTCTGCCTGTTTGCCTGTCTGTCTGTCTGTCTGCCTGTTTGCCTGTTTGCCTGTCTGTCTCTCGGTCTGCCTGTTTGCCTGTCTGTCTGTCTGTCTGCCTGTTTGCCTGTTTGCCTGTCTGTCTCTCGGTCTGCCTGTTTGCCTGTTTGCCTGTCTGTCTCTCGGTCTGCCTGTTTGCCTGTCTGTCTCTCGGTCTGCCTGTTTGCCTGTTTGCCTGTCTGTCTCTCGGTCTGCCTGTCTGCCTGTTTGCCTGTCTGTCTCTCGGTCTGCCTGTTTGCCTGTTTGCCTGTCTGTCTCTCGGTCTGCCTGTCTGCCTGTTTGCCTGTCTGTCTCTCGGTTTGCCTGTTTGCCTGTCTGTCTCTCGGTCTGCCTGTTTGCCTGTTTGCCTGTTTGCCTGTCTGTCTCTCGGTCTGCCTGTCTACCTGTTTGCCTGTCTGTCTGTTTGCCTGTCTACCTGTCTGTCTCTCGGTCTGCCTGTTTGCCTGTCTGTCTGTTTGCCTGTCTACCTGTCTGTCTCTCGGTCTGCCTGTTTGCCTGTCTGTCTGTTTGTCTGTCTACCTGTCTGTCTCTCGGTCTGCCTGTCTGTTTGCCTGTCTACCTGTCTGTCTCGGTCTGCCTGTCTACCTGTCTGTCTCGGTCTGCCTGTCTACCTGTCTGTCTCGGTCTGCCTGTCTACCTGTCTGTCTCGGTCTGCCTGTCTACCTGTCTGTCTCGGTCTGCCTGTCTACCTGCCTGTCTACCTGTCTGTCTCTCGGTCTGCCTGTCTACCTGTCTGTCTCAGTCTGCCTGTCTACCTGTCTGTCTCGGTCTGCCTGTCTACCTGCCTGTCTACCTGTCTGTCTCTCGGTCTGCCCTGTCTACCTGTCTGTCTCAGTCTGCCTGTCTACCTGTCTGTCTCGGTCTGCCTGTCTACCTGTCTGTCTCTCGGTCTGCCTGTCTCTGTCTGTCTCTGTCTGTCTGCCTGTCTAGACAAGTCCCTGCGACCGTGTCTGGCTTTAAACAGACAACATCGGTCTCGTCCTTAATATCAACACATGGCTCTCTATTCCCTACAGTGTTGTGAAAAACTATGTGCCCCTTTTTCTGATTAGTGCTATTTGCTATTTGCCCTTTCTGATTAGTGCTATTTGCCCCCTTTCTGATTAGTGCTATTTTCCCCCTTTCTGATTAGTGCTATTTTCCCCCTTTCTGATTAGTGCTATTTGCCCCCTTTCTGATTAGTGCTATTTGCCCCCTTTCTGATTAGTGCTATTTGCCCCCTTTCTGATTAGTGCTATTTGCCCCCTTTCTGATTAGTGCTATTTGCCCCCTTTCTGATTAGTGCTATTTGCCCCCTTTCTGGTTAGTGCTATTTGCCCCCTTTCTGATTAGTGCTATTTGCCCCCTTTCTGATTAGTGCTATTTGCCCCTTTCTGATTAGTGCTATTTGTGTATTGTATTGTATCTGTTCCCTACAGTGTTGTGAACAACTGTTTGTGCATATTTAATTTTCCGCCCCTGAATGATGTCAGATCTTCCACCAAAACCTAATATGACGTGAAGGTTAACCTGAAGTGATCCAAATTAAACAACACCCAATGCCCCTGTGTGAAAGGGTTTGCCCCCTTAAACTCAATAACTGGTTGTGCCCCCTTTAGCTGTAATGACTCCAACCAACCACTTCCTGTAGTTGAGCAGTCCACCTTTAGCTGCAGTGACTCCAACCAAACACTTCCTGTAGTTGAGCAGTCCACCTTTGGCTGCAGTGACTCCACTTCCTGTAGTTGAGCAGTCCACCTTTAGCTGCAGTGACTCCAGCCACTTCCTGTAGTTATCAGTCCACCTTTAGCTGCAGTGACTCCAACCAAACACTTCCTGTAGTTTATCAGTCCACCTTTAGCTGTAATGACTCCAACCAACCACTTCCTGTAGTTGATCAGTCCACCTTTAGCTGTAATGACTCCAACCAACCACTTCCTGTAGTTGATCAGTCCACCTTTAGCTGTAATGACTCCTTTAACCAACCACTTCCTGTAATTGATCAGTCCACCTTTAGCTGTAATGACTCCAACCAAACACTTCCTGTAGTTGAGCAGTCCACCTTTAGCTGCAGTGACTCCAACCAAACACTTCCTGTAGTTGTTGATCAGTCCACCTTTAGCTGAAATGACTCCAACCAACCACTTCCTGTAGTTGATCAGTCCACCTTTAGCTGAAATGACTCCAACCAACCACTTCCTGTAGTTGAGCAGTCCACTTTTAGCTGCAATGACTCCAACCAAACACCTCCTGTAGTTGATCAGTCCACCTTTAGCTGAAATGACTCCAACCAAACACTTCCTGTAGTTGATCAGTCTCTCACGTCGCTGTGGAGGAATTATGGCCCACTCTTCCATTCACATTTGTGGGTTTTCAAGCATGAACTGCTCGTTTCAGGTCCTGCCACAACATCTCAATCGGGGTTTAGTTCTGGACTTGCACCAAGCCATTATGACGTAGACTTGATAGCAGCTCCCTGACAGTTAATCACACCAGACCAATGATAGCAGCTCCCTGACAGTTAATTACACCCGACCAATGATAGCAGCTCCCTGACAGTTAATCACACCAGACCAATGATAGCAGCTCCTGACAGTTAATCACACTATAGTATATTATATAGTATATTATCTATAGTATGTATCCCTTGTATATTATCTAGTATATTATCTATAGTATGTATCCTATAGTATATTATCTAGTATATTTTCTATAGTATGTATCCTATAGTATATTATCTATAGTATGTATCCTATAGTATATTATCTATAGTATGTATCCTATAGTATATTATCTAGTATATTATCTATAGTATGTATCCTATCGTATATTATCTATAGTATGTATCCTATAGTATATTATCTAGTATATTATCTATAGTATGTATCCTATAGTATATTATCTAGTATATTATCTATAGTATGTATCCTATAGTATATTATCTATAGTATGTATCCTATAGTATATTATCTGTAGTATGTATCCTATAAATATATTATCTATAGTATGTATCCTATAGTATATTATCTATAGTATGTATCCTATAGTATATTATCTAGTATATTATCTATAGTATGTATCCTATAGTATATTATCTATAGTATGTATCCTATAGTATATTATCTAGTATATTATCTATAGTATGTATCCTATAGTATATTATCTATAGTATGTATCCTATAGTATATTATCTATAGTATGTATCCTATAGTATATTATCTATAGTATGTATCCTATAGTATATTATCTATAGTATGTATCCTATAGTATATGATCTGTAGTTTGTATCCTACAGTACTTGTTTTAATAGATGATCATCGTTAAGCCTGTGATCTCCTTCATAGCCCTCTCATACAGTGTACAACTGTATTGAAGCATTCTTCTCATAGCTGTTACATGGAAAGTGGCCATGGGAAATTCGCGTTTGTGTGTGTGTGTACACTTATGCTCTCTCTCTCTCTCTCTCTCTCTCTCTCTCTCTCTCTCTCTCTCTCTCTCTCTCTCTCTCTCTCTCTCTCTCTCTCTCTCTCTCTCTCTCTCTCTCTCTCTCTCTCTCTCTCTCTCTCTCTCTCTCTCTCTCTCTCTCTCTCCCTATCTCTCTCTCTCTACTCCCTCTCTCTCCCTATCTCTCTCTCTCTCTCTCGCTGCCTCTCTCTCTCTCTCTCTCTCTCTCTCTCTCTCTCTCTCTCTCCTCCCTCTCTCTATCTCTCTCCCTCTCTCTCTCTCTCTCTCTCTCTCTCTCTCTCTCTCTACTCCCTCTCTCTCTCTCTGTCTCTCTCTCTCTCTGTCTCTCTATTTATGTCTCTCTCTCTCTCTCTCTGTCTGTCTCTGTCTCTCTATGTCTCTGTCTCTGTCTCTCTCCCTCTCTCTCCCTCTGTCTCTCTCTGTCTGTATCTGTTTCTCTATGTCTCTGTCTCTGTCTGTCTCTCTCCCTCTTTCTCCCTCTGTCTCTCTCTGTCTCTCTATGTCTCTGTCTCTGTCTCTCCTGTCCTCCCTCACTACAACCCACCCCTGCTTCCTTCCTCTGCTCTTCTGGCTGTTTTAGAATCTTCTGGATGTTTTTCCCATCCGGCAACAAAGAGAGCTTGTGCCATAACCTATAACATGTTCTGTGTCTGAAGTTGCACCCTTTTCCCTATGTAGTGCACTGCTTTAGACCAGGGTCCATAGGAATGCACTATAAACAGGACATAGGAACCATTTCAGACAGTCATGCTCTTCCAACTAGAATGATCCTCCCTAGTGTGTAGTTCTGTGTTAGAATGGTCCTCCCTAGTGTGTAGTTCTGTGTTAGAATGGTCCTCCCTAGTGTGTAGTTCTGTGTTAGAATGGTTCTCTCTAGTGTGTAGTTCTGTGTTAGAATGGTCCTCTCTAGTGTGTAGTTCTGTGTTAGAATGGTACTCTCTAGTGTGTAGTTCTGTGTTAGAATGGTCCTCCCTAGTGTGTAGTTCTGTGTTAGAATGGTCCTCCCTAGTGTGTAGTTCTGTGTTAGAATGGTCCTCTCTAGTGTGTAGTTCTGTGTTAGAATGGTCCTCCCTAGTGTGTAGTTCTGTGTTAGAATGGTCCTCTCTAGTGTGTAGTTCTGTGTTAGAATGGTCCTCTCTAGTGTGTAGTTCTGTGTTAGAGCCGTTCCTCTCTATGGTCCTCCCCTAGTGTGTAGTTCTGTGTTAGAATGGTCCTCTCTAGTGTGTAGTTCTGTGTTAGAATGGTCCTCCCTAGTGTGTAGTTCTGTGTTAGAATGGTCCTCTCTAGTGTGTAGTTCTGTGTTAGAATGGTCCTCTCTAGTGTGTAGTTCTGTGTTAGAATGGTCCTCATGGAGGATTGTCTGGCTCCTTGCCCTAAAGAGTGTAGGCTGATGTTCTCTGCCTCAAATTAAATATATCTCTCATTTATTGATTTCAATCATTACCTTATTACCTCCTCCATTTGTTTCATTTGAAAGTGTATTTTGATATTTAAATGGGACTATTTATTTTATTCATGTCTCAGGGCAGAGTTCCCGAATGATGAAGTTGTGATGTCTTTGTGTGGTTGTGTTTGAGGCATCGAGTTCATTTGGTTGTCTTCTCCCCTGACCCAGAAAGCCACTTTATAGACAGTAGAGGACTGTGTTGTATTGTGATTACATTTTATTATGTTGGTTTGTAAACCCAGACCAGACCTCTAGTGTAACCCGGGGTTGAGCTAGATACTGATACAACCTTGACCTGACACCTAGGAAGTTGTCATTACCAGTTTATAGAGAGTCAATGGTAGGTGAGTAAGCTGGAAAACTAAATATTTGAAATTATTTGTAATAGCCCTGAATCCACTGGGCACACACTGGTTGGAATCAGTGTTGTTTCCATGACATTACGTTGAACCAGCGTGGAATACGTTGAACCAGCGTGGAATAGACGTTGAACCAACCAGCGTGGAATGGCGTTGAACCAACCAGCGTGGAATAGGCGTTGAACCAACCAACGTGGAATAGGCGTTGAACCAACCAACGTGGAATAGGCGTTGAACCAACGTGGAATAGACGTTGAACCAACGTGGAATAGGCGTTGAACCAACCAGCGTGGAATAGGCGTTGAACCAACCAACGTGGAATAGACGTTGAACCAACCAACGTGGAATAGACGTTGAACCAACGTGGAATAGACGTTGCATCTGTTCCCAGTGAGAACTGGTTTCTTAATCTATCATTGCTTCCCGGCTCAGCGGGATACACTGCAGGTGCTATGTAGCTAACTGGCTGGTTTATACATAGAACACAGATAGAGGTTACTGGTGCTACAGTCTACGGGCCCTGAGCCTGGTTCTGAAAGAGACCAGACAACTGCTATCTGAAACTGGTTCTGAAAGAGACCAGACAACTGCTATCTGAAACTGGTTCTGAAAGAGACCAGACAACTGCTATCTGAAACTGGTTCTGAAAGAGACCAGACAACTGCTATCTGAAACTGGTTCTGAAAGAGACCAGACAACTGCTATCTGAAACTGGTTCTGAAAGTCACCAGACAACTGCTATCTGAAACTGGTTCTGAAAGACACCAGACAACTGCTATCTGAAACGGGTTATGAGAGAGACCAGACAACTGCTATCTGAAACTGGTTATGAGAGAGACCAGACAACTGCTATCTGAAACTGGTTATGAGAGAGACCAGACAACTGCTATCTGAAACTGGTTATGAGAGAGACCAGACAACTGCTATCTGAAACTGGTTCTGAAAGACACCAGACAACTGCTATCTGAAACTGGTTATGAGAGAGACCAGACAACTGCTATCTGAAACTGGTTATGAGAGAGACCAGACAACTGCTATCTGAAACTGGTTCTGAGAGAGACCAGACAACTGCTATCTGAAACTGGTTATGAGAGAGACCAGACAACTGCTATCTGAAACTGGTTATGAGAGAGACCAGACAACTGCTATCTGAAACTGGTTATGAGAGAGACCAGTAATACATGATGGGTTTGGTGTCAGCAGCATATTCAGCATGTTTTGGTATTAGCACAGCAATATGGACTAGCTTGATGCCCTGATATTACCTGAACGGTTGTCTGTTGTAGTCAGACTGAAACTATTCAACTGACATTGCTCAGGCTCTTTTACATTTAAAAAAAAATCTTTATTTAACTCGGCAAGTCAGTTAAGAACAAATTCTTATTTTCAATGACAGACTAGGAACAGTGGGTTAACTGCCTGTTCAGGACAGATTTGTACCTTGTCAGCTCGGGGGTTAGAACTTGCAACCTTCCTATTTACTAGTCCAACGCTCTAACCACTAGGCTACCCTGCCTTTCTGAGTCTAAGGGAGGATGTTTTGTAGTAAAAGACACACCGACTGAGGGAGTTGATTTAATACATGATGGTTGTTTTCAATGGAATTTTGTCTTCTGCAAATGATAACAAGCACAACGAAGAAACTAGGATGAGTTCACGTCAGGTCTCATGTACTGGATGGATGTTACCTGCTTTTGATAAGTTGTCTACTGATACAGGGGATTCTCTCTCTCTCTCTCTCTCTCTCTCTCTCTCTCTCTCTCTCTCTCTCTCTCTCTCTCTCTCTCTCTCTCTCTCTCTCTCTCTCTCTCTCTCTGTCTCTCTGTCTCTCTGTCTCTCTGTCTCTCTGTCTCTGTCTTTCTCTCTTTTCTCTCTGTCTCTCTCTCTCTCTCTCTCTCTCTCTCTCTCTCTCTCTCTCTCTCTCTCTGTCTCTCTCTCTCTCTCTCTCTCTGTCTCTCTCTCTCTGTGTCTCTCTCTCTCTCTCTCTCTCTCTCTCTCTCTCTCTCTCTCTCTCTCTCTCTCTCTCTGTCTCTCTCTCTCTGTCTCTCTGTCTCTCTGTCTCTGTCTTTCTCTCTCTTTCTGTCTCTGTGTCTCTCTGTGTCTCTCTCTGTCTCTGTCTCTCTCTCTCTGTCTCTCTCTCTGTCTCTGGCTGGGTCTCTCTCTGTTTTGACCTCTCTCTCTCTCTCTCTGTCTCTGTCTCTCTCTCTCTCTCTCTCTCTCTCTCTTTCTCTCTCTCTCTCTCTCTCTCTCTCTCTCTCTCTCTCTCTCTCTCTCTCTCTCTCTCTCTCTCTCTCTCTCTCTGTCTCTCTCTCTCTCTGTCTCTCTCTGTCTCTCTCTCTGTCTCTCTCTTTGTCTACGGTGTTATGCAACCTTGACCTCCCAGTTCCCTTCATTTGACAGAGCACTGCTAAATGACTTAAATGTAAATGACCAGAGCCATATGGGAGTGGGTGCAAATTTGGACGCATCTCAAGTGTTGAGTACATTATCTACAGTCCTGGAGCAATGACCATATGAACACAGAGATGTCAGAAAGGAACTGTCATAAGAGATGTAATTCCCTCTAAATAAAGTTCTTTACAGCAGATATAGTTCTTTCTGTTTCTACAGTGAAACACTGTAAGAGAAGAAAAGAAATCAGGAGAGAAGCCTGACTTTTTAATGTTTCAATTGTGTTTTTGTTTTGTTTCTTTGCATTGTTTGTAAAAATAAAATAAAATAATCACTTATTTTGTCACCTAATGTTGCTGCTAATCTCTTATGAAAATAACTAGATTACTCTGAACTGCGATTACTCACCAGGAACAGAATCCTTTTTTCTTTAACGAGTCCGACGAACCAGCGAATGACATACTACTTCCCCGGGGAACAGGCCCAGATCCCCGTGATTTGCGCAAATGAACAGGAGGCGGAGAAAAAGGGAGCCAGAGGCGGTGCTGCCTTCTGAGAATTAAAGTAGTCGATCAAATAAACCCCACTGCCTTCCATTCTGCTAGCAAACGTGCAATCTTTGGAAAATAAAATCAATGACCTACGCGGAAGATTAAACTACCAACGGGACATTCAAAACCTGTGATATCTTATGTTTCACGGAGTCGTGGCTGAACAGACGACAATATCAACATACAGCTGGCTGGTTATACGCTGTACCGGCAGGATAGAACAGCGACAAGGGGAGCGACTATGTATTTTTGTAAATAACAGCTGGTGCACGATATCTAAGGTCTCGAGGTTTTGCTTGCCTGAGGTAGAGTATATCATGATAAGCTGTAGACCACACTATCTACCTAGAGATTTTTACATCTGTATTTTTAGTAGCTGTCTATTTACCACCACAGACAGATGCTGGCACTAAGACCACACTCAATGAGCTGTATACGGCCATAAGCAAACAGGAAAACGCTCATCCAGAGGTGGCACTCCCTAGTGGCTGGGACTTTAATGCAGGGAAGCTTAAATCCATCTTACCAAATATCTACCAGCATGTTAAATGTGCAACCAGAAAGGAAAAAAACTCTGGACCTTACTGGACTTTAGTTCACACACAGAGACACGTACAAAGCTCGACCTCCAATCTAACCATAATTCTAACCTCCTGATTCCTGCTTACAAGCAACAATGAAAGAAGGAAGTACCAGTGACTCGGGCCATTAAAAAGTGGAATGAAGCAGATGCTAAGCTACAGGTCTGTTTTGCAGCACAGACTGGAACATGTTCCGGATTCCATCCGATGGCATTGAGGAGTACACCACATCAGTCACTGGCTTTATCACCACAGTGATCATACGTACATACCCCAACCAGAGCCATGGATCACAGGCAACATCCTCACTGAGCTAAAGGCTAGAGCTGCAGCTTTCAAGGAGCGGGACTCTAACCTGTAAGTTTATAAGAAATCCCTCTGATGAACCATCAAACAGGCAAATCGTCAATACAGGACTAAGGTTGAATCATACAACACCGGCTCTGATGCTCGTCAGATGGGGGCAGTGCTTGTAAACTATTACAGAATACAAAGGGAAGTGCAGCCGAGAGCTGCCCAGTGACGCGAGCCTACCAGGCGAGCTAAACTGCTTCTATGCTCGCTTCGAGACAAATAACACTGAAAAAATGCATGAGAGCACCGGCTTTTCTTGAAGACTGTGTGATCATCCTCCACAAGCAGATGTGAGTAAGACCTTTAAACAGGTCAACATTCACAAGGCAGACAGATTACCAGGACGTGTATTACGAGCATGCGCTGACCAACTGGCAAGTGTTTTCACTGACATCTGTAATACCAACATGTTTTCAAGCAGACCACCATAGTCCCCTGTTCCCAATAACACTAAGGTAACCTGCCTAAATGACTACAAATCCCGTCTGTAGCCATTGGCTCACATCAACACCATTATACCAGAAACTCAAGACCCCTCAATTTTTCCTAACAGATCCACAGATGATGCAATCTCTATTGCGCTCCATACTGCTCCTTTTCCCACCTGGACAAAAGGAACATCTATGTGAGAATGCTGTTCATTGACTACAGCTCAGCGTTCAACACCATAGTGCCCTCAAAGCTCATCACTAAGCTAAGGACCCTGGGGACTAAACACCTCCGTCTGCAACTGGATCCTGGACTTCCTGATGGCTGCCCCAGGTGGTAAGGGGTAGGTAACAACACATCCACCACGCAGGGCCCCTCAGGGGTGTGTGCTCAGTCCCCTCCTGTACTCCCTGTTCACTCATGACTGCACGGCCAGGCGCGACTCCAACACCATCATTAAGTTTTCCGATGACACAACAGTGGTAGGCCTGATCACCGACAACGACGAGACGGTCTATAGGGAGGTGGTCAGAGACCTGGCCGTGTGGTGCCCGGACAACAACCTCTCCCTCAACATGATCAAGACCACAAAGGAGATGATTGTGGACTACAGGAAAAGGAGGACCGAGCACGCCCCATTCTCATCGACGGGGCTGTAGTGGAGCAGGTTGAGAGCTTCCGGTTCCTTGGTGTCCACATCACCAACAAACTATCAAGGTCAAACACACAGACAGTCGTGAGGTGAGACAAAGTCTACTCCCCCTCAGGAGACTGAAAAGATTTGGCATGGGTCCTCATTTCCTCAGAAGGTTCTACGGAGGGTAGTGCATACGGCCCAGTACATCACTGGGGCCAATCTTCCCCTGCCATCCAGGACCTCTATACCAGGCAGTGTCAGAGGAAGGTCTAAAGATTGTGAAAGACTCCAGCCACCCTAGTCATAGACTGTTCTCTCTGCTACTGCACTGACAAGTGGTACCTGACTAACCCGTGCCCCCAGCACATTGACTCCAGTACCTGTATATAGTCTCGTAAGTAGGCATTTCACTGTTGTATTCTGGCGCATGTGACAAATACAATTGGTTTTGATTTGAAACTGTGCTCGACTACAATCATGTGGGATTCATCAAACTGTGCCTTCTAGTTTTATTTCACCCAGTCATAATAAACACTGTTCAGTTTTAGCTGAACAAGCCAATAACTCTGTTTGTAACAACACTAGCAACATTTGTCATGGACAACCAACGAATTGTGTATCCCAAGTGGCACCCTATCAGCTTTATATGCACTGTAGTGCACTACTTTTGATCATGTATCCCAAATGGCACCCTATTCTTTACATACTGTAGTGCACTACTTTAGATTGTGTATCCCAAATGGCACCCTATTCTCTATATACTGTGTGTATCCCAAATGGCACCCTATTCTCTATATACTGTAGTGCACTACTTTAGATGATCTATCCCAAATGACACCCTATTCTCTATATACACTGTAGTGCACTACTTTAGATGATGTATCCCAAATGGCACCCTATTCTCTATATACTGTAGTGCACTACTTTAGATGATGTATCCCAAATGGCACCCTATTCTCTATATACTGTAGTGCACTACTTTTGATGATGTATCCCAAATAAGCCTATTCTCTATATGCTGTTCACTCTTTTGATCATGTATCCCAAATAGCTTATTCTCTATATACTGTATTTTTACTTTAGATTATGTATCCCAAATGGCACCCTATTCTCTATATACTGTAATTGCACTACTTTTGACCAGGCCCCATAGGGAACAATATGATATTTAGATGGTTTGTTTCAGGGGAATGTGATGATGGGTTATGGAGTCACTGGGTTGTGTTGAGACATGGTTTCCTCTGCTCTTGGCTGTGTTCAGGTGATGACTAACGTGTGTGGATGCTTTCTGGCAGCACTGGTCAGGCCGGTTTGAATGTCAGAATTGAGGTTAAACAACTCTCATTTCTTTCCTCTCTCAAATGGATTATGTGCTGCCTTCTAACTACCTTCTAGCTTCCTTCCTTCTATCTATCTAACTACCTTCTAGCTGTCTAACTACCTTCTAGCTGCCTTCTAGCTGTCTAACTACCTTCTAGCTGTCTAACTACCTTCTAGCTGTCTAACTACCTTCTAGCTGCCTTCTAGCTGTCTAACTACCTTCTAGCTGTCTAACTACCTTCTAGCTGTCTAACTACCTTCTAGCTGTCTAACTACCTTCCAGCTGCCATCTAGCTGCCTTCTAGCTGTCTAACTACCTTCTAGCTGTCTAACTACCTTCCAGCTGCCATCTAGCTGCCTTCTAGCTGTCTAACTACCTTCTAGCTGTCTAACTACCT
Source organism: Oncorhynchus gorbuscha (assembly GCF_021184085.1). Lineage (NCBI taxonomy): Eukaryota > Metazoa > Chordata > Actinopteri > Salmoniformes > Salmonidae > Oncorhynchus > Oncorhynchus gorbuscha. The sequence goes on along the minus strand of NC_060185.1, from coordinate 5,740,500 downwards.
TCTAGCTGCTATCTAACTACCTTCTAACTACCTTGTAGCTGCTATCTAGCTGCGTTCTACCTGTCTAACTACCTTCCAGCTGCCATCTAGCTGCCTTCTAGCTGTCTAACTACCTTCTAGCTGTCTAACTACCTTCCAGCTGCCATCTAGCTGCCTTCTAGCTGTCTAACTACCTTCTAGCTGTCTAACTACCTTCTAGCTGTCTAACTACCTTGTAGCTGCTATCTAGCTGCCAACTAGCTGTCTAACTACCTTCTAGCTGCCATCTAGCTGTCTAACTACCTTCTAGCTGCTATCTAGCTGCCTTCTGTCTAACTACCTTCTAACTACCTTGTAGCTGCTATCTAGCTGCGTTCTACCTGTCTAACTACCTTCTAAATACCTTGTAGCTGCTATCTAGCTACCAACTAGCTGTCTAACTACCTTCTAGCTGCTATCTAGCTGCCAACTAGCTGTCTAACTACCTTCTAGCTGCCTTCTAGCTGTGTAACTACCTTCTAGCTGCCATCTAGCTGCCTTCTAGCTGTCTAACTACCTTCTAGCTGCCTTCTAGCTGTGTAACTACCTTCTAGCTGCCTTCTAACTGTCTAACTACCTTCTAACTACCTTGTAGCTGCTATCTAGCCTCCTTCTAGCTGTCTAACTACCTTCTAGCTGCTATCTAGCTACCTTCTAGCTGCTATCTAGCTGCCTTCTGTCTAACTACCTTCTAACTACCTTGTAGCTGCTATCTAGCTGCCAACTAGCTGTCTAACTACCTTCTAGCTGCTATCTAGCTGACAACTAGCTGTCTAACTACCTTCTAGCTGCCATCTAGCTGCCTTCTAGCCTGTCATACCTTCTAGCTGCCTTCTAGGCTGTGTAACTACCTTCTAGCTGCCATCTAGCTGCCTTCTGGCTGTCTTCTAGCTGTGTAACTACCTTCTAGCTGTTATCTAACTACCTTCTATGCCTTCTAACTGTCTAACTACCTTCCTAACTACTTTCTAGCTGCCTTCTAGCTGTGTAACTACCTTCTAGCTGCTATCTAGCTGCCTTCTAGTTGTCTAACTACCTTCTAGCTGCTATCTAGCTGCCCCTCTAGCCGTCTAACTACCTTCTAGCTGCTGTATCTAGCTGCCTTCACAGTTGTCTAACTACACTTCTAGCTGCTATCTAGCTGCCTCTGTATCTAACTACCTTCTAGCTGCTATCTAGCTGCCCTCTAGCCGATCTAACTACATTCTAGCTGCTATCTAGCTGCCCACTCTAGCCGGGCTAACTACCTCTAGCTGCTATCTAGCTGCCCTCTAGCTGTCTAACTACCTTCTAGGTGCTATCTAGCTGCCCTCTAGCCGTCTAACTACCTTCTAGCTGTTATCTAGTTGCCTTCTAGCTGCCTTCGAAATGCCTTTTTGCTGCTCTCTAACTACCTTCTAGCTGCTTTCTGACTGCAGTGAAAAACCTAGTCAAACATACCAGTAGCCAGAGCTGTACTTGTAAAAACAGCTATTAACACAACAAGGACTCTTGTAGTTCACACTAATATTGTTTCATTACTCTGTTTTACAGAATGTGGATTCTCTGGCAAAAGATCAATGACAACAAGGCTTTATACATTGATACATTGGTGTAATTAATGATATGCTCAAAGGCAGAAAAATGAACAAGTATTGGTGTTCAGTAGAGTTGATTAACCACTTAGTTTCATGGTTGAACACAGGGATGTGGCTAAAAAACATTCACTCTTTTTTTGTGTGACTTTGTGTGTGCTTGTGTGAGTGTATATATTTAGAGGAGTGACGAGACTGACTAGGGAGCAAAGTTGACCTTTCAACCAGAAGGCTCATCCAAACTATGGTGTGTGGCTTTGGCTAGATCAGTTAATCACAGCAGATGTGTTCTCTCTCTCTCTCTCTCTCTCTCTCTCTCTCTCTCTCTCTCTCTCTCTCTCTCTCTCTCTCTCTCTCTCTCTCTCTCTCCCTCTCTCTCTCTCTCTCTCTCTCTCTCTCTCTCTCTCTCTCTCTCTCTCTCTCTCTCCCTAACTCTCTCTCTCTCTCTCTCTCTCTCTCTCTCTCTCCCCTCCCCCTCTCTCTCTCTCTCCCCCTCCCCCTCTCTCTCTCCCCTCTCTCTCTCTCTCTCCCCTCCTCTCTCCCCCTTTTTCCCTCTCTGTGTCTGTGTCTTTCTGTCTCTCTATGTCTCTCTCTCTGTGTCTCTCAATTCAATTCAATTCAAGGGCTTTATTGGCATGGGAAACATGCGTTAACATTGCCAAAGCAAGTGAGGTAGATAATATATAAAGTGAAATAAACAATAAAAATTAACAGTAAACATTACACATACAGAAGTTTCAAAACAATAAAGACATTGCAAATGTCATATTATATATATATACAGTGTTTTAACAATGTACAAATGGTTAAAGGACACAAGATAAAATAAATAATCATAAATATGGGTTGTATTTACAATGGTGTTTGTTCTTCACTGGTTGCCCTTTTCTCGTGGCAACAGGTCACAAATCTTGCTGCTGTGATGGCACACTGTGGTATTTCACCCAGTAGATATGGGAGTTTATCAAAATTGGATTTGTTTTCGAATTCTTTGTGGGTCTGTGTAATCTGAGGAAATATGTGTCTCTAATATGGTCATACATTGGGCAGGAGGTTAGGAAGTGCAGCTCAGTTTCCACCTCATTTTGTGGGTAGTGAGCACATAGACTGTTTTCTCTTGAGAGCCATGTCTGCCTACGGCGACCTTTCTCAATAGCAAGGCTATGCTCACTGAGTCTGTACATAGTCAAAGCTTTCCTTAAGTTTGGGTCAGTCACAGTGGTCAGGTATTCTGCTGTGTACTCTGTGTAGGGCCAAATAGCATTCTAGTTTGCTCTGTTTTTGGTAATTCTTTCCAATGTGCCGTCAAGTAATTATCCTTTTGTTTTCTCATGACTTGCCAGGTCTTTCTCTCTCTCTCTCTCTCTCTCTCTCTCTCTCTCTCTCTCTCTCTCTCTCTCTCTCTCTCTCTCTGTCTCTCTCTCTCTCTCTCTCTCTCTCTCTCTCTCTCTCTCTCTCTCTGTCTCTCTCTCTCTCTCTCTCTCTCTCTCTGTCTCTCTCTCTCTCTCTGTCTCTCTCTCTCTCTCTCTCTCTCTCTCTCTCTCTGTCTCTCTCTCTCTCGCTCCCTCTCTCTCCTCTCTCTCTCTCTCTCTCTCTGTCTCTCTCTCTCTCTCTCTCCTCTCTCTCTCTCTCGCTCTCTCCCTCTCTCTCTCTCTCTCTCTCTCTCTCTCTCTCTCGCTCCCTCTCTCTCTCTCTCTCTCTCTCTCTCTCTCTCTCTCTCCTCCTCTCTCTCTCTCTCTCTCTCTCTCTCTCTCTCTCCTCTCTCCTCTCTCTCTCTCAGCTCAAGAGAGAGAGTGGATGCAGCATCAGGCATCAACATCATGCCAGCATTAACACACACACATTTAGGTCAATATTAACCCCTCAGCCTGGCTTTCCCACGAGACACTAAATGGATCGTCATGTCATTGGGTCACAATAACAACCATGTACCACTTTACTGTCTGGAATCACATTATTGTGTTGGTCTGCTGTGGCCAAATAGATGGATATTGGATAACATTCAACCCCTTCTACTACCCATAACTACTTCATCACCTGACCCAAGATGTCCACAAACAACACGGGTTAATAGTAGTTGTAGTATTAGTAGCACCATTAGTACTAGTATTATTAGTATTAGTAACATGTGCAGCAGCATTAGCAGTACCAGTAGTAATGTAGTATTAGTAGTAGTATTAGTAGTATTATCCTATTGAGTATTAGTAGTAGTACATTATTATTATTAGTAGTAGTATTAGTAGTAGCAGCAGTATTAGTAGTATTAGTAGTAGCAGCAGTAGTAGTACCAGCAGCAGTATTAGCAGCAGCAGTATTCGTAGTATTAGCGTATTGGTCCGCAGTAGTATTAGCAGCAGCAGCAATAGCAGTATTAGCAGCAGTAGTATCAGTAGCATTAGTAGCAGCAGCAGCAGTATTAGCAGCAATTAGTAGTACTAGCAGTAGTATTAGTAGTAGCATAGTAGTAGTAGTAGTATTAGTAGTAGTATTAGTAGTAGTAGTAGTAGTAGCAGCAGTATTAGTACTAGCAATAATTATCCTGTAAGCAGTATTAGTAGCAGTAGTAGCAGTAGTAGCAGTAGTAGTATAGAAGAAGGGATTAGAATATTTTATGGCAGTAGTAGTAGAAGGATTAGAATGTTATGGTAGTATTAGTAGAAGGGGTTAGAATGTTATGGTTGTAGGAGTAGTAGAAGGGGTTAGAATGTTATGGTAGTAGTAGTATTAGTAGAATCAAATCAAATCAAATTTATTTATATAGCCCTTCGTACATCAGCTGATATCTCAAAGTGCTGTACAGAACCAGCCTAAAACCCCAAACAGCAAACAATGCAGGTGTAAAAGCACGGGGTTAGAATGTTATGGTTGTAGTATTAGTAGAAGGGGTAGAATGTTGTGGTTGTAGTATTAGTAGAAGGGGTTTGAATGTTATGGTTGTATTAGCAGAAGGGTTAGAATGTTATGGTATCAGTAGTAGAAGAGTTAGAAATGTTATAGTAGCAGTAGAAGGGGTTAGAATGTTATAGTATTAGTAGAAGGGGTTAGAAATGTTATGGTAGTAGTATTAGTAGAAGGGGTTAGAATGTTGTCATTGTAGTAGAAGGGGTTAGAATGTTATAGTATTAGTAGAAGGGTTAGAATGTTATGGTAGTAGTATTAGTAGAAGGGGTTAGAATGTTATAGTATTAGTAGAAGGGGTTAGAATGTTATGGTAGTAGTATTAGTAGAAGGGGTTAGAATGTTATAGTAGTAGTAGAAGGGGGTTAGAATGTTATAGTAGTAGAGAAGGGGTTAGAATGTTATAGTATTAGTAGAAGGGGTTAGAATGTTATATAGTAGTAGAAGGGTTAGAATGTTATAGTATTAGTAGAAGGGGTTAGAATGTTATAGTAGTAGTTGAAGGGGTTAGAATGTTATAGTAGTAGTAGAAGGGGTTAGAATGTTATAGTATTAGTAGAAGGGGTTAGAATGTTATAGTAGTAGTAGAAGGGGTTAGAATGTTATAGTAGTAGTAGAAGGGGTTAGAAATGTTATAGTATTAGTAGAAGGGGTTAGAATGTTATAGTAGTAGTATTAGTAGAAGGGGTTAGAATGTTATAGTAGTAGTAGTAGAAGGGGTTAGAAATGTTATAGTATTAGTAGAAGGGGTTAGAATGTTATAGTAGTAGTAGTAGAAGGGGTTAGAATGTTATAGTAGCAGTAGAAGGGGTTAGAATGTTATAGTAGTAGTAGAAGGGTTAGAATGTTATAGTAGTAGTAGGGGTTAGAATGTTATAGTATTAGTAGAAGGGGTTAGAATGTTATAGTATTAGTAGAAGGGGTTAGAATGTTGTAGTAGTAGTAGAAGAGGTTAGAATGTTATAGTAGTAGTAGAAGGGGTTAGAATGTTATAGTATTAGTAGAAGGGGTTAGAATGTTATAGTATTAGTAGAAGGGGTTAGAATGTTATAGTAGTAGTAGAAGGGTTAGAATGTTATAGTAGTAGTAGAAGGGGTTAGAATGTTATAGTATTAGAAGGGGTTAGAAGGTATTAGTAGAAGGGGTTAGAATGTTATAGTAGTAGTATTAGTAGAAGGGTTAGAATGTTATAGTAGTAGTAGTAGAAGGGGTTAGAATGTTATAGTATTAGTAGAAGGGGTTAGAATGTTATAGTAGTAGTAGTAGAAGGGGTTAGAATGTTATAGTAGCAGTAGAAGGGGTTAGAATGTTATAGTATTAGTAGTAGCAGTAGAAGGGGTTAGAATGTTATAGTATTATTAGTAGCAGTAGAAGGGGTTAGAATGTTATAGTAGTAGTAGAAGGGGTTAGAATGTTATAGTAGTAGTAGAAGGGGTTAGAATGTTATAGTAGTAGTAGTAGAAGGGGTTAGAATGTTATAGTAGCAGTAGAAGGGGTTAGAATGTTATAGTATTAGTAGAAGGGGTTAGAATGTTATAGTATTAGTAGTAGAAGGGGTTAGAATGTTATAGTAGTAGTAGAAGGGGGTTAGAATGTTATAGTAGTAGTAGAAGGGGTTAGAATGTTATAGTATTAGTAGTAGAGGGGTAGAATGTTATAGTAGTAGTAGTAGAATGTTATAGTTATTAGTAGTAGAAGGGGTTAGAATGTTATAGTAGTAGTAGTAGAAGGGGTTAGAATGTTATAGTAGTAGTAGAAGGGGTTAGAATGTTATAGTAGTAGTAGTAGAAGGGGTTAGAATGTTATAGTAGTAGTAGTAGAAGGGTTAGAATGTTATAATAGTATTATTAGTAGAAGGGGTTAGAATGTTATAGTAGTAGTAGTAGGGGTTAGAATGTTATAGTAGTAGTAGTAGAGGGGTTAGAATGTTATAGTAGTAGTAGTAGAAGGGGTTGAACGTTATAACAGTAGTATTAGAAGGGGTTAGAATGTTATAGTAGTAGTAGTGGCAGGGGTTAGAAATGTTACAGAAATGAGTAGAAGGGCTTAGAATGTTATAGTAGTAGTAGAAGGGGTTAGGAATGTTACAGCAATGTAGTAGAAGGCTAGAAATGTTATAGCAGTAGTAGTAGAAGGGGTTAGAATGTTATAATAGTAGTATTAGTAGAAGGGGTTAGAATGTTATAGTAGCAGAAGGGGTTAGAGATGTTATAGCAGTAGTAGAAGGGGTTAGAAATGTTATAGTAGTAGTAGAAGGGGTTAGAATGTTGCAAAGTAGTAGTAGAAGGGGTTAGAATGTTATAGTAGCAGTAGAAGGGGTTAGAAACGTTATAGCAGTAGCAGAGGGTTGAATGTTATAGTAGTAGTAGTAGAAGGGGTTAGAATGTTATAGTAGCAGAAGGGGGTTAGAATGTTATAGCATTAGCAGAAGGTTAGAATGTTATAGCATTAGTAGCAGTAAGGTTTAGAAACGTTATAGTAGTAGTAGCAGAAGGGGTTAGAATGTTATAGTAGTCGTAGTAGAAGGGGTTAGAATGTTATAGTAGTAGTAGAAGGGGTTAGAATGTTATAGTAGTAGTAGTAGGAGGTTAGAATGTTATAGTAGTAGTAGTAGAAGGGGTTAGAATGTTATAATAGTAGTATTAGTAGAAGGGGGTTAGAATGTTATAGTAGCATTGTAGAAGGGTTGCTAGAATGTTATAGTAGTAGTAGAAGGGGTTAGAATGTTATATTAGTAGTAGTAGAAGGGGTTGAATGTTATAGTAGTAGTAGAAGGGGTTAGAATGTTATAGTAGTAGTAGTAGAAGGGGTTAGAATGTTATAGTAGTAGTAGAAGGGGTTAGAATGTTATAATAGTAGTATTAGTAGAAGGGGTTAGAATGTTATAGTAGTAGTATTAGTAGAAGGGGTTAGAATGTTATAGTAGCAGTAGAAGGGGTTAGAATGTTATAATAGTATTTAGTAGAAGGGGTTAGAATGTTATAGTAGTAGTATTAGTAGAAGGGGTTAGAATGTTGTCATTGTAGTAGAAGGGGTTAGAATGTTATAGTAGCAGTAGAAGGGGTTAGAATGTTATAATAGTAGTATTAGTAGAAGGGGTTAGAATGTTATAGTAGTAGTATTAGTAGAAGGGGTTAGAATGTTGTCATTGTAGTAGAAGGGGTTAGAATGTTATGGTAGTAGTAGAAGGGGTTAGAATGTTATAGAATGTTTCTGTACAGCACTTTGAGATATCAGCTGATGTACGAAGGGCTATATACATAAATTTGATTTGATTTGATTATAGTAGTAGTAGTAGTAATAGAAGGGGTTAGAATGTTGAAGGGTTAGAATGTTATGGTAGTAGTAGAAGGGTTAGAATGTTATGGTAGCAGAAGAAGGGTTAGAATGTTATAGTAGTAGTAATAGAAGGGGTTAGAATGTTGTAGTAGTAGTAATAGAAGGGGTTAGAATGTTATAGTAGTAGTAATAGAAGGGGTTAGAATGTTGTAGGAGTTGTAGAAGGGGTTAGAATGTTATGGTAGCAGTAGAAGGGGTTAGAATGTTATAATAGTAGTAGAAGGGGTTAGAATGTTGTCATTGTAGTAGAAGGGGTTAGAATGTTATAGTATTAGTAGAAGGGGTTGGAATGTTATGGTAGCAGTAGAAGGGGTTAGAATGTTATAGTAGTAGTAGAAGGGAAGAATGTAGTAGTAGAAGGTTAGAATGTTATGGTAGCAGTAGAAGGGGTTAGAATGTTATAGTAGTAGTAGAAGGGTTAGAATGTTGTCATTGTAGTAGAAGGGGTTAGAATGTTATGGTAGTAGTAGAAGGGGTTAGAATGTTATGGTAGTAGTAGAAGGGGTTAGAATGTTATGGTAACAGTAGAAGGGGTTAGAATGTTATAATAGTAGTATTAGTAGAAGGGGTTAGAATGTTGTCATTGTAGTAGAAGGGGTTAGAATGTTATGGTAGTAGTAGAAGGGGTTAGAATGTTATAGTAGTAGTAGTAGTAGTAGAAGGGGTTAGAATGTTGTAGGAGTTGTAGAAGGGGTTAGAATGTTATGGTAGTAGTAGAAGGGGTTAGAATGTTATAGTAGTAGTAGTAGTAGTAGTAGTAGAAGGGGTTAGAATGTTGTAGGAGTAGTAGAAGGGGTTAGAATGTTATAGTAGTAGTAGTAGTAGTAGAAGGGGTTAGAATGTTGTAGGAGTAGTAGAAGGGGTTAGAATGTTATGGTAGTAGTAGTAGAAGGGGTTAGAATGTTATAGTAGTAGTAGAAGGGGTTAGAATGTTATAGTAGCAGTAGAAGGGGTTAGAATGTTATAGTATTAGTAGTAGAAGGGTTAGAATGTTATAGTAGCATGAAGGGGTTATGTTATGGTAGTAGTAGTAGAAGGGGTTAGAATGTTATAGTAGTAGCAGTAGAAGGGGTTAGAATGTTATAGTAGCAGTAGAAGGGGTTAGAATGTTATAGTAGTAGTAGTAGTAGTAGAAGGGGTTAGAATGTTATAGTAGTAGTAGTAGAAGGGGTTAGGATGTTATGGTAGTAGTAGTAGAAGGGGTTAGAATGTTATAGTAGTAGCAGTAGAAGGGGTTAGAATGTTATAGTAGTAGTAGAAGGGGTTAGAATGTTATAGTAGTAGTAGTAGTAGAAGGGTTTAGAATGTTATAGTAGCAGTAGAAGGGGTTAGAATGTTATAGTAGTAGTAGAAGGGGTTAGAATGTTATAGTAGTAGTAGTAGAAGGGTTTAGAATGTTATAGTAGTAGTAGAAGGGGTTAGAATGCTATAGTAGCAGTAGAAGGGGTTAGAATGTTATAGTATTAGTAGAAGGGGTTAGAATGTTATAGTAGTAGGAGTAGTAGAAGGGGTTAGAATGTTATAGTAGTAGTAGTACATTTACATTTACATTTAAGTCATTTAGCAGACGCTCTTATCCAGAGCGACTTACAAATTGGTGCATTCACCTTATGACATCCAGTGGAACAGTCACTTTACAATAGTGCATCTAAATCTTAAAGGGGGGGGGGTGAGAGGGATTACTTATCCTATCCTAGGTATTCCTTAAAGAGGTGGGGTTTCAGGTGTCTCCGGAAGGTGGTGATTGACTCCGCTGCCCTGGCGTCGTGAGGGAGTTTGTCTACCATTGCGGGGCCAGAGCTAGTAGTAGTAGAAGGGGTTAGAATGTTATAGTAGTATTAGTAGAAGGGGTTAGAATGTTGTAGGAGTAGTAGAAGGGGTTAGAATGTTATAGTAGTAGTAGTAGAAGGGGTTAGAATGTTATGTTGTATTAGCGGTAGAAGGGGTTAGAATGTTATGGTTGTAGGAGTAGTAGAAGGGGTTAGAATGTTATGGTTGTAGGAGTAGTAGAAGGGGTTAGAATGTTATGGTAGTAGTATTAGTAGAAGGGGTTAGAATGTTGTCGTTGTAGTAGAAGGGGTTAGAATGTTATGGTTGTTTTAGTAGTAGTAGAAGGGGTTAGAATGTTATGGTTGTTTTAGTAGTAGTAGAAGGGGTTAGAATGTTGTCGTTGTAGTAGAAGGGGTTAGAATGTTATGGTTGTTTTAGTAGTAGTAGAAGGGGTTAGAATGTTATGGTTGTTTTAGTAGTAGTAGAAGGGGTTAGAATGTTATGGTTGTTTTAGTAGTAGTAGAAGGGGTTAGAATGTTATGGTTGTTTTAGTAGTAGTAGAAGGGGGTTAGAATGTTATGGTTGTTTTAGTAGTAGTAGAAGGGGGTAGAATGTTGTCGTTGTAGTAGAAGGGGTTAGAATGTTATGGTTGTTTTAGTAGTAGTAGAAGGGGTTAGAATGTTCGACCAAAGATTTGATTCAAAGCCCTTCATTAGTTCTCCTATTGTTTCACCTACACTGTCTGCTGAGATCGGTAGAGCAGACCTGGTCTGTCTTTTAGCCACTGTAGTCGTCAGTATGTGAATGAGACATGCCTGGAATGACTGTCTGTCTCCCTGGCTCCGTCTATGACTCTTTCAGTCTTTCAGTGTTGCTCAACTCAACAGGGTCACTGTACTGTTGGCTCCAAGCTGAGTCCTGAATGGTACCCTGGTCCATTTTATAGGGAGCATGGTGCCATTAGGGTTGTAGGCCCTGTAGTTGGCTGTGTCCAGTGTGCAGCTGCAGCTGTGGGTCTGGTCTGACTAGTGAAGAGGGGAGTTGCCAGATGTGGGAATAGAGGGTGAAATCAGCTCGGGCCAAGCAGGAAACGGCTCTGCATACCATACGAATCGTCTTTGAAAACAGGAAGGGAACTTGTTCCCTGCTTATGGGCCTTTTCCTGTGGCATGCCCGGGCAGGGGAGGGCAGGGGGGTAGGCAGGCAAGGGGTTAGGCAGGGGGGGCAGGGTCTGGTGTTTGACGTTTGCTAGCTGCATGGGAAAAAGGTAGTTAGGGAGGCGACGTGGAAAGGACCATATATGGGTATGTACATCCAGGAAGGTCTGAGGTGACTTGAGTTTGAGGCTTTCAGAGGAACAAGAACGGAATGAAAATCATTTACATCTAGACATTATTTAACTGTTAGCTGGTTTTTAGCAGCAAGCTGTCACAAACTCTCAACTTCAAAGAAACGGACATTTGTCCAAGACGCTAACTAAGTCTCCTGCAGTGGTTTTTGTTCTAGTTGGTAGAGGTCCCATTCTGTTAAATCGAACCCTATTCCCTATATAGTGCACAACTTTTGGTAGTCTAGAGGAATGTCCTGGTAGTCTAGAGGAATTTCATGGTAGTCTAGAGGAATGTCCTGGTAAACTAGAGGAATGTCCTGGTAGTCTAGAAGAATTTCATGGTAGTCTAGAGGAATGTCCTGGTAAACTAGAGGAATGTCCTGGTAGTCTAGAGGAATTTCATGGTAGTCTGGAGGAATGTCCTGGTAGTCTAGAGGAATGTCCTGGTAGTCTAGAGGAATGTCATTGTAGTCTAGAGGAATGTCCTGGTAGTCTAGAGGAATTTCATGGTAGTCTAGAGGAATGTCCTGGTAAACTAGAGGAATGTCCTGGTAGTCTAGAAGAATTTCATGGTAGTCTAGAGGAATGTCCTGGTAAACTAGAGGAATGTCCTGGTAGTCTAGAGGAATTTCATGGTAGTCTGGAGGAATGTCCTGGTAGTCTAGAGGAATGTCCTGGTAGTCTAGAGGAATGTCATTGTAGTCTAGAGGAATGTCCTGGTAGTCTAGAGGAATGTCCTGGTAGTCTAGAGGAATGTCCTGATAGTCTAGAGGAATGTCCTGGTAGTCTAGAGGAATGTCATTGTAGTCTAGAGGAATGTACTGGTAGTCTAGAGGAATGTCATGGTAGTCTAGAGGAATGTCCTGGTAAACTAGAGGAATGTCATTGTAGTCTAGAGGAATGTCCTGGTAAACTAGAGGAATTTCATGGTAGTCTAGAGGAATGTCATGGTAGTCTAGAGGAATGTCCTGGTAGTCTAGAGGAATTTCATGGTAGTCTAGAGGAATGTCCTGGTAAACTAGAGGAATGTCCTGGTAGTCTAGAAGAATTTCATGTCTAGAATGTCCTGAAACTGAGGAATCCTGGTAAACTAGAGGAATTTCATGGTAGTCTGGAGGACGTCCTGGTAGTCTAGAGGAATGTCTGAGTAGTCTAGAGGAATGTCATTGTAGTCTAGAGGAATGTCCTGGTAGTCTAGAGGAATGTCCTGGTAGTCTAGAGGAATGTCCTGATAGTCTAGAGGAATGTCCTGGTAGTCTAGGAGGAATGTCATTGTAGTCTAGAGGAATGTACTGGTAGTCTAGAGGAATGTCATGGTAGTCTAGAGGAATGTCCTGGTAAACTAGAGGAATGTCATTGTAGTCTAGAGGAATGTCCTGGTAAACTAGAGGAATTTCATGGTAGTCTAGAGGAATGTCATGGTAGTCTAGAGGAATGTCCTGGTAGTCTAGAGGAATTTCATGGTAGTCTAGAGGAATGTCCTGGTAAACTAGAGGAATGTCCTGGTAGTCTAGAAGAATTTCATGGTAGTCTAGAGAATGTCCTGGTAACTAGAGGAATGTCCTGGTAGTCTAGAGGAATTTCATGGTAGTCTGGAGGAATGTCCTGGTAGTCTAGAGGAATGTCCTGGTAGTCTAGAGGAATGTCATTGTAGTCTAGAGGAATGTCCTGGTAGTCTAGAGGAATGTCCTGGTAGTCTAGAGGAATGTCCTGGTAGTCTAGAGGAATGTCATTGTAGTCTAGAAGAATGTCTGGTAGTCTAGAGGAATGTACTTGGTAGTCTAGAGGAATGTCCTGGTAAACTAGAGGAATGTCCTGGTAAACTAGAGGAATGTCATGGTAGTCTGAAGAATGTCCTGGTAAACTAGAATTTCATGGTAGTCTAGAGAATGTCATGGTAGTCTAGAGGAATGTCTGGTAAACTAGAGGAATGTCATTGTAGTCTAGAGGAATGTCATTGTAGTCTAGAGGAATGTCCTGGTAAACTAGAGGAATTTCATGGTAGTCTAGAGGAATGTCCTGGTAAACTAGAGAGGAATTTCATGGTAGTCTAGAGGAATGTCATTGTAGTCTAGAGGAATGTCATGGTAGTCTAGAGGAATGTCCTGGTAAACTAGAGGAATGTCATTGTAGTCTAGAAATGTCATTGTAGTCTATGTCTATAGCACCTCAAGTTAAGTGGTGGAAAATATATATATTTTTTTCATTGAATACCCAATGGCTTCATGTCAGCTAGGCCAGGAAACAAATAGCTCCATGCTGAAAGGCTGTTTCAATGTGAAGCACAATGTCATGGCTCTCTCTGCCACTGCCTTTAAGTCACACTCTGAATGCATCCCAAATGGCACCCTAGTCCTATATAGGACATTGTCAGTGCTTACTCCCACAGAGCTGTTGAAATCTGATTCATACCTCTCTCATCCCCCATCTCACCCCGCCTACCCTCTCATCCCCCATCTCACCCCGCCACCCTCTCATCCCCTCCTCCCGCAGACACTCAAACTGTCTGGTTGGTGATTGAAATACTTCCCCCCGCTCTCTTTTATCTCTCTCTGATCTCTCTCTTTATCTCCCTCTTATCTCTCTCTCTCGCTTCTCTACATCTACCTCATACTTGTATAGAGTTACACATCAAACCATCAATCTCAGGCAACATAACATACTGTACTAGAGGTTGAGTGATTATGATTTTTCAACGCTGATACCGATTATTGAAAGACCAAAAAAGGCAGATTAATCGCCGATTTAAAAATACATTTAAAAAAAAAATATATATATATATAGATATGTAATAATACAAAATATTTATCTATTGTTAATAATGACAATTATAACAATACTGGAATGAACACTTTATTTTAACTTAATATAATACACCAATAAAATCAATTTAGCCTCAAATAAATAATGAAACGTTCAATGTGGTTTAAATAATGCAGAAGAGAGAAAAGAGAAGAAAGTAAAAGTGCAATATGTGCCATGTAAGAAAGCTAACGTTTCAGTTCCTTGCTAGCCATTTTCACATCGGTTACACCAGCCTAATCTCGGGAGCTGATAGGTTTGAAGTCATAAACAGCTCAATGCTTGAAGCACAAGCTTGGCAAAATGCACGAAAGTGCTGTTTGAATGAAGGTTCACGATTTCTTTTAACTAAATATGCAGGTTTAAAAATATATACTTCTGTGTATTGATTTTAAGAAAGGCATTGATGTTTACGGTTAGGTACATTCGTGCAACGATTGTGCATTTTTTGCAAATGCGCTTTTGTTAAATCATCCCCGTTTGGCGAAGTCGGCTGTCTTTGTTAAGAACAAATGGTCTTCACACAGTTTGCAGCAGTCAGGCGGCCCAAACTGCTGCATATACCCTGACTCTGTTGCACAGAACGCAAGAGAAGTGACACAATTTCCCTAGTTAAAATAAATTCATGTTAACAGGAAATATTAACTAAATATGCAGGTTTAAAAATATATACTTGTGTATTGGGGCGGCAGGGTAGCCTGTGGTTAGAGCGTTGGACTAGTAACCGAAAGGCTGCAAGTTCGAATCACCGAACTGACAAGGTACAAATCTGTCGTTCTGCCCCTGAACAGGCAGTTAACCCACTGTTCCTAGGCCGTCATTGAAAATAAGAATTTGTTCTTAACTGACTTGCCTGGTTAAATAAAGGTCAAATAAAAAATAAAAAATGATTTTAAGAAAAGCATTGATGTTTATGGTTAGGTACACATTGGTGCAACGACAGTGCTTTTTTCGCGATTGCGCTTGTTAAGTCACCCGTTTGGAGAAGTAGCCTGGGATTCAATGATAAATGAACAGGCACCGCATCGATTTATATGCAACGCAGGACAAGCTAGATAAACTAGTAATATCATCAACCATGTGTAGTTAACTAGTTGATTATGTTAAGATTGATCGTGTTTTATAAGATACGTTTAATGCTAGCTAGCACCTTACCTTGGCTCCTTGCTGCACTCGTGTAACAGGTAGTCAGCCTGCCACGCAGTCTCCTCGTGGAGTGTAATCGGCCACGATCGGTGTCCAAAAATGGCGATTACAGATTGTTATGAAAACTGGAACTTAATCGTCCATTCCGATGAATCGGTCGACCTCTATACTGTACATCCTATGTATTTCATGTCAGGGTTTTGATGTCTCTGTTTACGAAGGAAAGTTATACTATCAGGTGAGTTTCCCATTTCAGACTGCTACTGGTACATTCATTATGGGGGTATTTCAGACTGCTACTGGTACATTCATTATGGGGTATTTCAGACTGCTACTGGTACATTCATTATGGAGTTATTTCAGACTGCTACTGGTACATTCATTATGGGGTATTTCAGACTGCTACTGGTACATTCATTATGGGGTTATTTCAGACTGCTACTGGTACATTCATTATGGGTATTTCAGACTGCTACTGGTACATTCATTATGGGGTTATTTCAGACTGCTACTGGTACATTCATTATGGGGTTATTTCAGACTGCTACTGGTACATTCATTATGGGTATTTCAGACTGCTACTGGTACATTCATTATGGGGTATTTCAGACTGCTACTGGTACATTCATTATGGGGTTATTTCAGACTGCTACTGGTACATTCATTATGGGTATTTCAGACTGCTACTGGTACATTCATTATGGGTATTTCAGACTGCTACTGGTACATTCATTATGGGGTATTTCAGACTGCTACTGGTACATTCATTATGGGGTATTTCAGACTGCTACTGGTACATTCATTATGGGGTTATTTCAGACTGCTACTGGTACATTCATTATGGGGTTATTTCAGACTGCTACTGGTCATTCATTATGGGGTATTTCAGACTGCTACTGGTACATTCATTATGGGTATTTCAGACTGCTACTGGTACATTCATTATGGGGTATTTCAGACTGCTACTGGTACATTCATTATGGGGTATTTCAGATGCCATAAGAAGCAATGGAGAAGCGTTGTGTGTTTAATCTCAGCAATAAGCAAATCTCTCTTCAACATATCTACTTTACTGCTAATTCACTAGGCGCAGTCATAATGACAGATAATTATACTAGAATTTACATATTTTCACATGCCATTGAAGGGTTTTTAAGGATACATTTCCCACCGAGGAGTTATAGCTGTCCTCTCCTCTGCTCCGCCCCTCCCTCCCTCCCTCCCTCCCTCCCTCCCTCCCTCCCTCCCTCCCTCCCTCCCTCCCTCCCTCCCTCATTTCCTCCGCTCCGCTCCTCTCCCTTCCCCCTCCCCCTCTCTCCCTCCCTCCCCTCTCTCCCTCCCTCCCCCTCTCTCCCTCCCTCCCCCTCTTCCTTTGCCCTCCTCCCCTTCTCTTCTGCCCTCCTCTCCTCTCCTCTGCCTTCCTCTCCTCTCCTCTGCCTTCCTCTCCTCTGCCCTCCTCTCCTCTCCTCTGCCTTCCTCTCCCTCCCTCCTCTCCTCTGCTCTCATCTCTCCTCTGCCCTCTGCTCCTCTGCCCTCCTCTCTCCTCTCCTCTGTCTCTCCTCCTCTCTATCTCCTTCTGCCTCCTCTTTTCTCTCCTCTGCTCCTCCCTCCTCCTTTCTTCCTTCTCCTCTCCTCTCTTCCTCTCTTCTTCCTTCTCCTTCCCTCTCTCTCTCTCTCCCTCCTCCTTCTCCTCTCCTCTCTCTCCTCTCCCTCTCTCTCCTCTCTCCTCTCTCCTCCCCTCTGCCTCCCTCTTCTCTCCTCTGCCCTCCTCTCCTCCTCTCTCCTCTCCTCTCCTCTCCTCTCCTCTCCTCTCCTCTCCTCTCCTCTCCTCTCCTCTCCTCTCCTCTCTCTCCTCTCCTCTCCTCTCCTCTCCTCTCCTCCTCTGCCTCCTCCCTCTCTCCCTCTGCCTCCTCTCCTCTCCTCTGCCCTCCTCTCCTCTGCTCTCCTCTCCTCTCCTCTCCCTCTCCCTCTCCTCTCCCTCCTCTCTCTCCTCTCCTCTCCTCTCCTCCTCTCCTCTCCTCTCTCCTCTCTCTCCTCTGCCTCCTCCTCTCTCCTCTGCCCTCCTCTCCTCTGCTCCTCTCCTCTCCTCTCCTCTGCTCTCCTCTCCCTCTCCTCTCCTCTCCTCTCCTCTCCTCTCCTCTCCTCTCCTCTCCTCTCCTCTCCTCTCCTCTCCTCTCCTCTCCTCTCCTCTCTCTCTCCCTCTGCCCTCTCTCCTCTGCTCTCTCTCTCCTCTGCTCTCCTCTCCTCTGC
>NC_060185.1:5710792-5723273 GCF_021184085.1 Oncorhynchus gorbuscha | reverse complement strand
CAGGCAGGCAGGCAGGCAGGCAGGCAGGCAGGCAGGCAGGCAGGCAGGCAGGCAGGCTGTCATGTTTGTCATTTATTATCATGTCTTGTCCCTGTGCTCCCCATGCTATTCGTTTCCCTCTGCTGGTCTTATTTGGTTCTTTCCCTCCTCACACCTGTTCCGATCCTTTCCCCTGATTAGAGTCCCCTATTTATTCCTTTGTGTTCCGTTCCTGTCCCGTCGGTTCCTTGTTTTGTATTCACCATGCTGTGATTGTGTTTCGCCCTGTCCTGTCGTGTTTTTGCCTTCATCAGATGCTGCGTGTGAGCAGGTGGCTCTATCAACTACGGCCTGCGCCTACCCGAGCGACCTGCAGTCTGTGGCCGCTTCTCTAGTTATTCCCCTCTACAGACTAGAGGATTTTGTTATTCCCTGTTTGGATTTAAATAAACTCTGTTTCTGTTAAGTCGCTTTTGGGTCCTCTTTCACCTGCATGACAGAAGGAACCGACCAAGGAATGGACCCAGCGACTTCAGGCTCGTTACACTGCCGTCAAGATCCAAGGAGCCATGCTCGGCAGACACGAGCAGGAATTGTCTGCTGCTCGCCATGCCGTGGAGAACCTGGCCGCTCAGGTTTCCGACCTCTCTGGACAGTTCCAGAGTCTACGTCTCGTGCCACCTGTTACTTCCTGGCCTGCCGAGCCTCCAGAACCTAGGGTTAATAACCCACCTTGCTACTCCGGGCAGCCCACTGAGTGCCGCTCCTTTCTCACGCAGTGTGAGATTGTGTTCTCTCTCCAACCCAACACATACTCTAGAGAGAGAGCTCGGGTTGCTTACGTCATTTCACTCCTTACTGGCCGGGCTCGAGAATGGGGCACAGCTATCTGGGAGGCAAGGGCGGATTGCTCTAACAAGTTCAGAACTTTAAAGAGATGATTGGGTTTTTGACCGTTCAGTTTTTGGTGGGGAGGCTTCTAGGGCCCTGGCTTCCTTATGCCAAGGTGAACGGTCCATAACGGATTATTCCATTGAGTTTCGCACTCTTGCTGCCTCTAGTGAGTGGAACGAGCCGGGCGCTGCTCGCTCGTTTTCTGGAGGGACTCCACGCAGTGGTTAAGGATGAGATTCTCTCCCGGGAGGTTCCATCAGATGTGGACTCTTTGATTGCTCTCGCCATCCGCATAGAACGACGGGTAGATCTTCGTCACCGGGCTCGTGGAAGAGAGCTCGCATCAACGGTGTTTCCCTGCTCCGCATCGCAACCATCTCCCTCCTCTGGCTTTGAGACTGAGCCCATGCAGCTGGGAGGATTCGCATCTCGACTAAGGAGAGGGGAACGGAGGATCACCAACCGCCTGTGCCTCTATTGCGGAGTTGCTGGACATTTTGTTAATTCATGTCCAGTAAGAGGCCAGAGCCATCAGTAAACGGGAGGGTTACTGGTGAGCGCTACTACTCAGGTCCCTTCATCTAGATCTTGTACTACTATGTCGGTCCATCTACGCTGGACCGGTTCGGGTGCCCCATGCAGTGCCTTGATTGACTCTGGGGCTGAGGTTGTTTCATGGACGAAGCATGGGTTCGGAAACATGACATTCCTTTCAGACCGTTAGATAAGCCTACGCCACATGTTTGCCTTAGATGGTAGTCATCTTCCCAGTATCAGATTTGAGACACTACCTTTAACCCTCACAGTATCTGGTAACCACAGTGAGACTATTTCTTTTGATTTTCCGTTCACCGTTTACACCTGTTGTTTGGGTCATCCCTGGCTAGTATGTCATAATCCTTCTATTAATTGGTCTAGTAATTCTATCCTATCCTGGAACGTTTCTTGTCATGTGAAGTGTTTAATGTCTGCCATCCCTCCCGTTTCTTCTGTCCCTACTTCTCAGGAGGAACCTGGCGATTTGACAGGAGTGCCGGAGGAATATCATGATCTGCGCTGGTCTTCAGTCGGTCCCGAGCCAACTCCTTCCTCCTCACCGGTCGTATGATTGTAGTAGTGATCTCCTTCCGGGGACCACTCCTCCTCGGTGGCCTATACTCTCTGTCGGCTCCCAACGTAAGGCTCTCGAGGATTATTTGTCTGTGTCTCTTGACGCCGGTACCATAGTGCCTTCTTCTTCTCCGGCCGGGCGGGGGTTCTTTTTGTTAAGAAGGACGGTACTCTGCGCCCCTGCGTGGATATCGAGGCTGAATGACATAACGGTTAAGAATCGTTATCCGCTTCCCCTTATGTCATCAGCCTTCGAGATTCTGCAGGGAGCCAGGTGCTTTACTAGGATTGGACCCTTCGTAACGCTTACCATCTCGTGCGCATCAGAGGGGGGACCAGTGAAGCCGGCGTTTAACACTCCGTTAGGGCATTTTTGGTACCGGGTTCTGCCGTTCGGTCGCCAATCGCCAGCTGTTTTTCAGGCATTAGTTAATGATGTTCTGAGAGACATGCTGAACATTTTGTTTTGTCTATCTTGACGAATATCCTGATTTTCTCCGTCACTCGAGATTCATGTTCAGCACGTTCGGCGTGTTCTACAGCGCCTTTTAGAGAATTGTCTCTACGTAAAGGCTGAGAAGTGCTCTTTTCATGTCTCCTCCGTTACTTTCTCGGTTCCGTTATCTTCATGAAGGCATTCAGATGGATTCCGCTAAGGTCAAGCTGTCAGTGATTGGCCCGTTCCAAGGTCACGTGTCGAGTTGCAGCGCTTTTAGGTTTCGCTAATTTCTATCGGCGTTTCATTCGTAATTTAGGTCAAGTTGCTGCCCCTCTCACAGCTCTTACTTCTGTCAAGACGTGTTTTAAGTGGTCCGGTTCCGCCCAGGGAGCTTTTGATCTTCTAAAAGAACGTTTTACGTCCGCTCCTATCCTCGTTACTCCTGACGTCACTAGACAATTCATTGTCGAGGTTGGCCTTCAGAGGTAGGCGTGGGAGCCATTCTATCCCAGCGCTTCCAGTCTGACGATAAGGTTCATCCTTGCGCTTATTTTTCTCATCGCCTGTCGCCATCTGAGCGCAACTATGATGTGGGTAACCGTGAACTGCTCGCCATCCGCAGCCCTAGGCGAATGGCGACAGTGGTTGGAGGGGCGACCGTCCCTTTTGTCGTTTGGACAGACCATAAGAACCTTGAGTACATCCGTTCTGCCAAAACGACTTAATGCCCGTCAAGCTCGTTGGGCGTTGTTTTTCGCTCGTTTCGAGTTTGTGATTTCTTACCGTCCGGGTAGCAAGAACACCAAGCCTGATGCCTTATCCCGTCTGTTTAGTTCTTCTGTGGCTTCTACTGATCCCGAGGGATTCTTCCTTATGGGCGTGTTGTCGGGTTAACAGTCTGGGGAATTGAAGGACAGGTTAAGCAAGCACTCACGCACACTGCGTCGCCGCGCTTGTCCTAGTAACCTCCTTTTCGTTCCTGTTTCCACTCGTCTGGCTGTTCTTCAGTGGGCTCACTCTGCCAAGTTAGCTGGTCATCCCGGTGTTCGAGGCACTCTTGCGTCTATTCGCCAGCGCTTTTTGGTGGCCGACTCAGGAGCGTGACACGCGCCCGTTTCGTGGCTGCTTGTTCGGACTGCGCGCAGACTAAAGTCGGGTAACTCTCCTCCTGCCGGTCGTCTCAGACCGCTCCCATTCCTTCTCGACCATGGTCTCACATCGCCTTAGACTTCATTACCGGTCTGCCTTTGTCTGCGGGGAGGACTGTGAGCCGCCAATAAACGCAGGATTAAGAGTCCAAGGTATTGTTTGCCGGCCAGAGAGTGTGGCTTTCCACTCGCAACCTTCCTCTTACGACAGCTTCTCGTAAGTTGACTCCGCGGTTCATTGGTCCGTTCCGTGTCTCCCAGGTCGTGGTCCTGTGCTGTGCATTTCACTTCTTCCGCGACATCTTCGTCGCGTCCATCCTGTCTTCCATGTCTCCTGTGTTAAGCCCTTTCTTCGCACCCCCGTTCGTCTTCCCTCCCCCTCCCGTCCTTGTCGAGACGCACCTATTTACAAGGTACATAAGATCATGGACATGCGTTCTCGGGGGCCAGGGGGTCACCAATACCTTGTGGATTGGGAGGGTTACGGTCCCTGAGGAGAGGGTTGGGTTCCGTCTCGGGGCGTGCTGGACCGTTCACTCATCGATGATTTCCTCCGTTGCCGCCAGGATTTCTCCTCGAGTGCGCCAGGAGCGCTCGGTGAGTGGGGGGTACTGTCATGTTTGTCATTTATTATCATGTCTTGTCCCTGTGCTCCCCATGCTATCGTTTCCCTCTGCTGGTCTTATTTGGTTCTTTCCCTCCTTCTATCTATCCCTCCCTCTCACTCTCTCGCTCTCTCTTCTCTCTATCGTTCCGTTCCTGCTCCCAGCTGTTCCTATTCCCTAATCATCATTTAGTCTTCCCACACCTGTTCCCGATCCTTTCCCCTGATTAGAGTCCCCTATTTATTCCTTTGTGTTCCGTTCCTGTCCCGTCGGTTCCTTGTTTGTATTCACCATGCTGTGATTGTGTTTCGCCCTGTCTATCGTGTTTTGCCTTCATCAGAGGCTGCGTGTGAGCAGGTGGCTCTATCAACTACGGCCTGCGCCTACCAGACGACCTGCAGTCTGTGGCCGCTTCTCTAGTTATTCCCCTCTACAGACTAGAGGATTTTTGTTATTCCCTGTTTGGATTTAAATAAACTCTGTTTCATTAGATAGCTTTGGGTCCTCTTTCACCTGCATGACACAGGCAGGCAGGCAGGCAGGCAGGCAGGCAGGCAGGCAGGCAGGCAGGCAGGCAGGCAGGCAGGCAGGCAGGCAGGCAGGCAGGCAGGCAGGCAGGCAGGCAGGCAGGCAGGCAGGCAGGCAGGCGGGCAGGCAGGCAGGCAGGCAGGCAGGCAGGCAGGCAGGCAGGCAGGCAGGCGAGCTAGGCAGGCCAGGCAGGCAGGCAGGCAGGCAGGCAGGCAGGCAGGCAGGCAGGCAGGCAGGCAGGCAGGCAGGCAGGCAGGCAGGCAGGCAGGCAGGCAGGCGGGCAGGCAGGCAGGCAGGCAGGCAGGCAGGCAGGCAGGCAGGCAGGCAGGCAGGCAGGCAGGCAGGCAGGCAGGCAGGCAGGCAGGCAGGCAGGCAGGCAGGCAGGCAGGCAGGCAGGCAGGCAGGCAGGCAGGCAGGCAGGCAGGCAGGCAGGCAGGCAGGCAGGCAGGCAGGCAGGCAGGCAGGCAGGCAGGCAGGCAGGCAGGCAGGCAGGCAGGCAGGCAGGCAGGCAGGCAGGCAGGCAGGCAGGCAGGCCCTAGACATGTCTTAATGAATATGGACAGACCCTAGACATGTCTTAATGAATATGGACAGGCAGGCAGGCAGGCAGGCAGGCAGGCAGGCAGGCCCTAGACATGTCTTAATGAATATGGACAGACCCTAGACATGTCTTAATGAATATGGACAGCCCTCTCCCTCTATAAGACATGTCTTAATGAATATGGACAGCCCTCTCCCTCTATAAGACATGTCTTAATGAATATGGACAGCCCTCTCCCTCTATAAGACATGTCTTAATGAATATGGACAGCCCTCTCCCTCTGTAAGACATGTCCTTGTCCTCTCATCAACGCCTCTGTTTAATTGGAGGCCACAAAGCTGCTGCTTCTCCCTGGAGGCATTACTCCATCTAAAGCTTCTCCCTGGAGGCATTACTCCATCTAAAGCTTCTCCCTGGAGGCATTACTCCATCTAAAGCTTCTCCCTGGAGGCATTACTCCATCTAAAGCTTCTCCCTGAAGGCATTACTCCATCTAAAGCTTCTCCCTGAAGGCATTACTCCATCTAAAGCTTCTCCCTGGAGGCATTACTCCATCTAAAGCTTCTCCCTGGAGGCATTACTCCATCTAAAGCTTCTCCCTGGAGGCATTACTCCATCTAAAGCTTCTCCCTGGAGGCATTACTCCATCTAAAGCTTCTCCCTGAAGGCATTACTCCATCTAAAGCTTCTCCCTGAAGGCATTACTCCATCTAAAGCTTCTCCCTGGAGGCATTACTCCATCTAAAGCTTCTCCCTGAAGGCATTACTCCATCTAAAGCTTCTCCCTGAAGGCATTACTCCATCTAAAGCTTCTCCCTGAAGGCATTACTCCATCTAAAGCTTCTCCCTGGAGGCATTACTCCATCTAAAGCTTCTCCCTGGAGGCATTACTCCATCTAAAGTGCTGATGATATAGTAATCTGCTGTCTCTAGTCTCTAGTCTCTAGTCTCTATTAGCTCCATGATATAGCCCTCTTCTCCTCTGCAGTAATCTGCTGTCTCTAGTCTCTAGTCTCTAGTCTCTACTAGCTCCATGATATAGCCCTCTTCTCCTCTGCAGTAATCTGCTGTCTCTAGTCTCTAGTCTCTACTAGCTCCATGATATAGCCCACCTCTCCTCTGCAGTAATCTGCTGTCTCTAGTCTCTAGTCTCTAGTCTCTATTAGCTCTATGATATAGCCCTCTTCTCATCTGCAGTAATCTGCTGTCTCTAGTCTCTAGTCTCTAGTCTCTAGTCTCTATTAGCTCCATGATATAGCCCTCTTCTCATCTGCAGTAATCTGCTGTCTCTAGTCTCTAGTCTCTAGTCTCTAGTCTCTAGTCTCTACTAGCTCCATGATATAGCCCACCTCTCCTCTGCAGTAATCTGCTGTCTCTAGTCTCTAGTCTCTAGTCGCCACACTGATTAGGGAAACACTCCACAGACACACACACGGACACACACACGGACACACACACACACGGACACACACACGGACGGACACACACACGGACACACACACGGACACAGACAGTCAGACAGACAGACACGCACATACACACGCTCGCAGCCTAGCAGAACTAACAAGGCACGTTCCCTGTACAAATGGGTGTGGTCATATTGAGTGTGCATGTATAGATTCTGTCATGAGGAAATGATGTTAGTGAAGACTACTCATACAATGTTCAGAGAACTGTCCCTGGAAAACCTAGGAACCAAGCTAGGCATTCATACAGACACACCTTTTCCTTCTATTGCCATATTATCGGGCTGGTTTTATGTTCTGTTCATACTTTGGGCAACACGGACAATGTAATGGAGACTCACTTTAAAAAAAAAAAAGATTGATATTTATTTGACTTGTTGTGTTGGAAATAGTTTATTTAGTTTACCGCTCAAAGGTGCTGACTGAGAGAAGTTGTTCTATTTCAACATGGACAACCCTGTAATGAAATACCAGATGCCGGGTCTGAAAGCAGCCATTGTCTTGTGTTTTACCAGACCCATTAAAACAGCTGTGTCCCAAATGGTAACCTATTGCCTATATAGGGGACTACTTTTAGACCAGGGCCCATAGGGAATAGGGTGCCATTTGGGAAGCGGTACTAGAACAGAGGACAGAGAGAGTCTGCATCAGTCATCTCTCCTGTTGGTTCCATGGTAACACTACCAGCCAGGGATCTGCCTTGTTTAACAGCATCTCTCCTGTTGTCTCCATGGTAACACTACCAGCCAGGGATCTGCCTTGTTTAACAGCATCTATCCTGTTGTCTCCATGGTAACACTACCAGCCAGGGATCTGCCTTGTTTAACAGCATCTCTCCTGTTGTCTCCATGGTAACACTACCAGCCAGGATCTGCCTTGACTTGCATCTCTCCTGCTGCCATCTCATGGTAACACTACCAGCCAGGGATCTGCCTTGTTAGCATCTCTCCTGTTGTCATGGTAACACTACTGTATGGATCCTGTATTTATGGTTTAATAACAAATAATTGCTACTAGAATAATTTAATAATAATTAGATATGCACCACCTGTGTGTGTGTGTGTGTGTGTGTGTGTGTGTGTGTGTGTGTGTGTGTGTGTGTGTGTGTGTGTGTGTGTGTGTGTGTGTGTGTGTGTGTGTGTGTGTGTGTGTGTGTGTGTGTGTGTGTGTGTGTGTACTAGAAACCACCAGGTTGAGATTAATGTTGTAGTTTTACACACAGAGTGTCACTGTTCAGTTGTCAAAACAAAGAACGTCAATAGCTGTATCCCACATGGCCCCATAATCCCTACACATCCTGGTCTAAGTAATGCACGTTATAAGACAGGGACCTTGTTCAAAGTAGTGCACTATATAGGGAATAGGTTTCCATTTGGGAAACATCCAGTGAATTTAAAAAAACATCTCCGTGTCCTACATATTTTAACAATTAAGGTCTATTTTAGTGTGTTTTTTCTGCACGTAGATCGAAGTACATTCCTGGGGATATCAAATCAAATCAAATCAAATTTATTTATATAGCCCTTAATGCATCAGCTGATATCTCAAAGTGCTGTACAGAAACCCAGCCCTAAAACCCCAAACAGCAAAACAATGCAGGTGTAAAAGCACGGTGGCTAGGAAAAACTCCCTAGAAAGGCCAAAACCTAGGAAGAAACCTAGAGAGGACCGGGCTATGTGGGGTGGCCAGTCCTCTTCTGGCTGTGCCGGTGGAGATTATAACAGAACATGGCCAAGATGTTCAAATGTACATAAATGAACACAACACACATGCAGGAGGTCACTGCAAGTTGGGATTAATACTACGTGTGACTGCTACACAATGGATGACCCAATCCTAGCCTAATGCAGTGCCTCCTGATCCTGTTCTCGAGGACCAAAGGGGGCCCATTTTTTTTTAGTGATACACAAAGGGTCATGTTCTCTTTCAATAATAACATGCAGAAAGTGATTATGTAATCGGTGAGCATTTCACACTCTCTTGGCTCTGTAGCCACGGATGACTGCATGGTTGTGGCGTTAGAGAATGTTGCTGTTGGTTGTAAATAGTGGTGTTTTAGGACTTTAACACCGGGGTCGAAGGCTCGCCAGTTTCCCCACCGTATCCGATGAAAAGAGAGCTGAAGTTCCTGCTTGTGGCACTCTGCAACTTGCGCAACCACGTAACTATTTGGTCTCCCTGGGGACCGCGGTAGTAGTGTTCGTATTCCTTCCTTGATTTTGGGCCTCTGTTTTTCTCCCTATGGGTTCTGCATCCCAAATGGCATCTCTATAGGGGCCCTGGTCACAAGTCGTTTTAGTGTATAGGGCTCCGTTTGGGTCGCAGTTGGGATTGTGAGAGGAGAGGAGGGAACAGGAACAGATTACAACATGTCTGAGGATTAAAGAAGTCTTCTCAATTTAACCAATCATTTTGTGAGTGGCATGCATACACACGTGCTTGTGTGCTTTTGTGCGTGTGTGTGTGCGTGTGTCTCTGTGATGGCTCAGAGGCCCCGTCCACAGTACTCAGCATCATGAGGCTGCTCTGCTGCCCCAGCAGGCAGGGGCGGCGCACAGTGGTCAGGAACCTCAGCTGTGCATATTCTCATCCTCCAAGGCCCCAGATCACAGGAACAGACAGGCCCTCTCTCTCCCTCCCACCTCTCCCCAGCCCCCTCAGCCCCCTTACACTGACAGATTGGACCTGGTTGGTCCAGAGGGCCTTAACTTTACACTAGACAGATTGGACCTGGTTGGTCAGAGGACCTTAACTTTACACTAGACAGATTGGACCTGGTTGGTCAGAGGGCCTTAACTTTACACTAGACAAGATTGGACCTGGTTGGTCAGAGGGCCTTAACTTTACACTAGACAGATAGCACCTGGTTGTCAGAGGGCCTCAAATTTACTGAAATAGAGATCAGATGGGTCTGGAATAGATAGGATCAGATGGGTCTGGAATAGATAGACCACACATGGGTCTGGAATAGAATGGGATCAGATGGGTCTGGAATAGATAGATCAGATGGGTCGAGAATAGATAGACCATGGGTCTGGAATAGATGATCAGATGGGTCTGGAATAGATAGATCAGATGGGTCTGGAATAGATAGATCAGATGGGTCTGGAATAGATAGATCAGATGGGTCTGGAATAGATAGATCAGATGGGTCTGGAATAGATAGGATCAGATGGGTCTGGAATAGATAGATCAGATGGGTCTGGAATAGATAGATCAGATGGGTCTGGAATAGATAGGATCAGATGGGTCTGGAATAGATAGATCAGATGGGTCTGGAATAGATAGATCAATGGGTCTGGAATAGATAGGATCAGATGGGTCTGGAATAGATAGATCAGATGGGTCTGGAATAGATAGGATCAGATGGGTCTGAATAGATAGACCAGATGGGTCTGGAATAGATAGGATCAGATGGGTCTGGAATAGATAGATCAGATGGGTCTGGAATAGATAGGCAGATGGGTCTGGAATAGATGGATGGGTCTGGAATAGATAGACCACATGGGTCTGGAATAGATAGGATCAGATGGGTCTGGAATAGATAGGATCAGATGGGTCTGGAATAGATAGGATCAGATGGGTCTGGAATAGATAGATCAGATGGGTCTGGAATAGATAGATCAGATGGGTCTGGAATAGATAGATCAGATGGGTCTGGAATAGATAGAGCAGATGGGTCTGGAATAGATAGGATCAGATGGGTCTGGAATAGATAGATCAGATGGGTCTGGAATAGATAGGATCAGATGGGTCTGGAATAGATAGATCAGATGGTTCTGGAATAGATAGAGCAGATGGGTCTGGAATAGATAGGACCAGATGGGTCTGGAATAGATAGGATCAGATGGGTCTGGAATAGATAGATCAGATGGGTCTGGAATAGATAGGATCAGATGGGTCTGGAATAGATAGACCACATGGGTCTGGAATAGATAGGATCAGATGGGTCTGGAATAGATAGGATCAGATGGGTCTGGAATAGATAGGATCAGATGGGTCTGGAATAGATAGATCAGATGGGTCTGGAATAGATAGGATCAGATGGTTCTGGAATAGATAGGATCAGATGGGTCTGGAATAGATAGATCAGATGGGTCTGGAATAGATAGGATCAGATGGGTCTGGAATAGATAGGATCAGATGGGTCCGGAATAGATAGGATCAGATGGTTCTGGAATAGATAGACCACATGGGTCTGGCACCAAGATCATCAATAGTTGTCTTTTTTGACAATACAAAAACATACATAGATGAAAATAATAGACATTTCAACATTTACCTGTTAATTTAGGAGACATCACACACTTATTCCCCTGCACTACCACAGTCAACACATACAGTATATATATATATATTTGACAGTAAGAATATCATGCAATATAACAGAATAAAACTGAAAGGCTATTTTTCCCAAATAGCTATAGCTGATTGTCACCAGTACTCACATGGGTGAGGAGTTATGGAAACCCATAGAGCTGCAGTTATTCTAGGAAATAGTTGTTTTTACAAAATGAGCCCATTCGCGCAATATTTAGATCATCTTTCCAAGACTAGGTTCATCACAAAACCTCAGAATCGACTCTTTCCGATAGGGTATAGCAATCAAAACCTCAGAACAGACTCTTTCTGATAGGATATAGCAATCAGAACCTCAGAACAGACTCTTTCTGATAGGGTATAGCAATCAGAACCTCAGAACAGACTCTTTCTGATAGGATATAGCAATCAGAACCTCAGAACAGACTCTTTCTGATAGGATATAGCAATCAGAACCTCAGAACAGACTCTTTCTGATAGGATATAGCAATCAGAACCTCAGAACAGACTCTTTCTGATAGGATATAGCAATCAGAATCTCAGAACAGACTCTTTCTGATAGGATATAGCAATCAAAACCTCAGAACAGACTCTTTCTGATAGGATATAGCAATCAGAACCTCAGAACAGACTCTTTCTGATAGGATATAGCAATCAGAACCTCAGAACAGACTCTTTCTGATAGGGTATAGCAATCAGAACCTCAGAACAGACTCTTTCTGATAGGGTTTAGCAATCAAAACTTCTGGCTTGCATGTATCTCTGGCGGGAATATTGTACAAAGCGCTGTTCGGTAAACTGTCTCTTACTTTATCAATGCTCACTAAACTGGTAATCAGTCTCTTCCTTCTCTATTTGACAATTGTAATATTATCACCCATCAAACTGTTAATTTAATTTGACACATTTATTATCATACTGTATGTGTGAAATTAGTTTTAAGATAGTTTAGGTGTAGTTTGAATGGGTCATCAGCTGGGCAGGCAACTGTTGTCTTATTTTAGAATTTTACAGTCTATTGCACTTCTGGATCAAGCAATACATTTTCTGACTTATTACAGTATTACAGTATTCATTAGGTATCCTGAGGTATCACCTTTAAAAAATAAATAAATGCATACATTTTGCAATGTGTTATTTATTTTGGAATATTTACACAATTCAAATATTAACGGTTAGAATGATGGTCATTCTAGTAGTGCTAAAATTCCGGCACTCCGTTTTGTTAAGAGAAGTTGATGAAGTGTGCTGTCCACCATTTATTGCGACCCTGATAGTTCATTCAAGCCTCAGTGAAAGTAGTGTATTGTTCATGTATTAAAACGAGACATGATCAGACATAATCCCTCACAAATTATAGTATATCATCATAGTAATAAAAACCCTTTTTTTGGTCATATTGTAAAACATTGTCGAGGATTTACTGTATATAAATCAGGAGATGTACAGT
>NC_060185.1:5702187-5710692 GCF_021184085.1 Oncorhynchus gorbuscha | reverse complement strand
CTGGTCAAGTCTCTGTTAATATGCTGGCTGGTCAAGTCTCTGTTAATATGCTGGCTGGTCAAGTCTCTGTTAATATGGCTGGCTGGTCAAGTCTCTGTTAATATGCTGGCTGGTCAAGTCTCTGTTAATATGCTGGCTGGTCAAGTCTCTGTTAACATGCTGGCTGGTCAAGTCTCTGTTAACATGCTGGCTGGTCAAGTCTCTGTTAACATGCTGGCTGGCTGGTCAAGTCTCTGTTAACATGCTGGCTGGTCAAGTCTCTGTTAACATGCTGGCTGGTCAAGTCTCTGTTAATATGCTGGCTGGTCAAGTCTCTGTTAACATGCTGGCTGGTCAAGTCTCTGTTAACATGCTGGCTGGTCAAGTCTCTGTTAATATGCTGGATGGTCAAGTCTCTGTTAATATGCTGGCTGGGTCAAGTCTCTGTTAATATGCTGGCTGGTCAAGTCTCTGTTAATATGCTGGCTGGTCAAGTCTCTGTTAACATGCTGGCTGGTCAAGTCTCTGTTAATATGCTGGCTGGTCAAGTCTCTGTTAATATGCTGGCTGGTCAAGTCTCTGTTAATATGCTGGCTGGTCAAGTCTCTGTTAACATGCTGGCTGGCTGGTCAAGTCTCTGTTAACATGCTGGCAGGTCAAGTCTCTGTTAACATACTGGCTGGTCAAGTCTCTGTTAATATGCTGGCTGGTCAAGTCTCTGTTAATATGCTGGCTGGTCAAGTCTCTGTTAACATGCTGGCTGGTCAAGTCTCTGTTAATATGCTGGCTGGTCAAGTCTCTGTTAATATGCTGGCTGGTCAAGTCTCTGTTAACATGCTGGCTGGCTGGTCAAGTCTCTGTTAACATGCTGGCTGGCTGGTCAAGTCTCTGTTAACATGCTGGCTGGCTGGTCAAGTCTCTGTTAATATGCTGGCTGGTCAAGTCTCTGTTAACATGCTGGCTGGTCAAGTCTCTGTTAATATGCTGGCTGGTCAAGTCTCTGTTAACATGCTGGCTGGCTGGTCAAGTCTCTGTTAACATGCTGGCTGGTCAAGTCTCTGTTAACATGCTGGCTGGCTGGTCAAGTCTCTGTTAACATGCTGGCTGGTCAAGTCTCTGTTAATATGCTGGCTGGCTGGTCAAGTCTCTGTTAACATGCTGGCTGGTCAAGTCTCTGTTAATATGCTGGCTGGTCAAGTCTCTGTTAACATGCTGGCTGGTCAAGTCTCTGTTAACATGCTGGCTGGTCAAGTCTCTGTTAACATGCTGGCTGGTTCAAGTCTCTGTTAATATGCTGGATGGTCAAGTCTCTGTTAACATGCTGGCTGGTCAAGTCTCTGTTAACATGCTGGCTGGTCAAGTCTCTGTTAACATGCTGGCTGGTCAAGTCTCTGTTAATATGCTGGCTGGTCAAGTCTCTGTTAACATGCTGGCTGGCTGGTCAAGTCTCTGTTAATATGCTGGCTGGTCAAGTCTCTGTTAATATGCTGGCTGGTCAAGTCTCTGTTAATATGCTGGCTGGTCAAGTCTCTGTTAATATGCTGGCTGGTCAAGTCTCTGTTAATATGCTGGCTGGTCAAGTCTCTGTTAACATGCTGGCTGGTCAAGTCTCTGTTAATATGCTGGCTGGTCAAGTCTCTGTTAATATGCTGGCTGGTCAAGTCTCTGTTAACATGCTGGCTGGCTGGTCAAGTCTCTGTTAACATGCTGGCTGGCTGGTCAAGTCTCTGTTAACATGCTGGCTGGCTGGTCAAGTCTCTGTTAATATGCTGACTGGTCAAGTCTCTGTTAACATGCTGGCTGGTCAAGTCTCTGTTAATATGCTGGCTGGTCAAGTCTCTGTTAATATGCTGGCTGGTCAAGTCTCTGTTAACATGCTGGCTGGTCAAGTCTCTGTTAATATGCTGGCTGGTCAAGTCTCTGTTAACATGCTGGCTGGCTGGTCAAGTCTCTGTTAACATGCTGGCTGGTCAAGTCTCTGTTAACATGCTGGCTGGCTGGTCAAGTCTCTGTTAATATGCTGGCTGGTCAAGTCTCTGTTAATATGCTGGCTGGTCAAGTCTCTGTTAACATGCTGGCTGGTCAAGTCTCTGTTAATATGCTGGCTGGTCAAGTCTCTGTTAACATGCTGGCTGGCTGGTCAAGTCTCTGTTAACATGCTGGCAGGTCAAGTCTCTGTTAACATGCTGGCTGGTCAAGTCTCTGTTAATATGCTGGCTGGTCAAGTCTCTGTTAATATGCTGGATGGTCAAGTCTCTGTTAACATGCTGGCTGGTCAAGTCTCTGTTAATATGCTGGATGGTCAAGTCTCTGTTAATATGCTGGCTGGTCAAGTCTCTGTTAATATGCTGGCTGGTCAAGTCTCTGTTAATATGCTGGATGGTCAAGTCTCTGTTAACATGCTGGCTGGTCAAGTCTCTGTTAACATGCTGGCTGGTCAAGTCTCTGTTAATATGCTGGCTGGTCAAGTCTCTGTTAATATGCTGGCTGGTCAAGTCTCTGTTAACATGCTGGCTGGCTGGTCAAGTCTCTGTTAACATGCTGGCAGGTCCAAGTCTCTGTTAACATACTGGCTGGTCAAGTCTCTGTTAATATGCTGGATGGTCAAGTCTCTGTTAATATGCTGGCTGGTCAAGTCTCTGTTAACATGCTGGCTGGTCAAGTCTCTGTTAATATGCTGGCTGGTCAAGTCTCTGTTAATATGCTGGCTGGTCAAGTCTCTGTTAACATGCTGGCTGGCTGGTCAAGTCTCTGTTAACATGCTGGCTGGCTGGTCAAGTCTCTGTTAACATGCTGGCTGGCTGGTCAAGTCTCTGTTAATATGCTGGCTGGTCAAGTCTCTGTTAACATGCTGGCTGGTCAAGTCTCTGTTAATATGCTGGCTGGTCAAGTCTCTGTTAACATGCTGGCTGGCTGGTCAAGTCTCTGTTAACATGCTGGCTGGTCAAGTCTCTGTTAACATGCTGGCTGGCTGGTCAAGTCTCTGTTAACATGCTGGCTGGTCAAGTCTCTGTTAATATGCTGGCTGGCTGGTCAAGTCTCTGTTAATATGCTGGCTGGTCAAGTCTCTGTTAACATGCTGGCTGGTCAAGTCTCTGTTAACATGCTGGCTGGTCAAGTCTCTGTTAACATGCTGGCTGGTCAAGTCTCTGTTAACATGCTGGCTGGCTGGTCAAGTCTCTGTTAATATGCTGGATGGTCAAGTCTCTGTTAACATGCTGGCTGGTCAAGTCTCTGTTAACATGCTGGCTGGTCAAGTCTCTGTTAATATGCTGGCTGGTCAAGTCTCTGTTAATATGCTGGCTGGTCAAGTCTCTGTTAACATGCTGGCTGGCTGGTCAAGTCTCTGTTAATATGCTGGCTGGTCAAGTCTCTGTTAATATGCTGGCTGGTCAAGTCTCTGTTAATATGCTGGCTGGTCAAGTCTCTGTTAATATGCTGGATGGTCAAGTCTCTGTTAATATGCTGGATGGTCAAGTCTCTGTTAACATGCTGGCTGGTCAAGTCTCTGTTAATATGCTGGCTGGTCAAGTCTCTGTTAATATGCTGGCTGGTCAAGTCTCTGTTAACATGCTGGCTGGCTGGTCAAGTCTCTGTTAACATGCTGGCTGGCTGGTCAAGTCTCTGTTAACATGCTGGCTGGCTGGTCAAGTCTCTGTTAATATGCTGACTGGTCAAGTCTCTGTTAACATGCTGGCTGGTCAAGTCTCTGTTAATATGCTGGCTGGTCAAGTCTCTGTTAACATGCTGGCTGGCTGGTCAAGTCTCTGTTAACATGCTGGCTGGTCAAGTCTCTGTTAACATGCTGGCTGGCTGGTCAAGTCTCTGTTAACATGCTGGCTGGTCAAGTCTCTGTTAATATGCTGGCTGGCTGGTCAAGTCTCTGTTAACATGCTGGCTGGTCAAGTCTCTGTTAACATGCTGGCTGGTCAAGTCTCTGTTAACATGCTGGATGGTCAAGTCTCTGTTAACATGCTGGCTGGTCAAGTCTCTGTTAACATGCTGGCTGGTCAAGTCTCTGTTAACATGCTGGCTGGCTGGTCAAGTCTCTGTTAATATGCTGGATGGTCAAGTCTCTGTTAATATGCTGGCTGGTCAAGTCTCTGTTAATATGCTGGCTGGTCAAGTCTCTGTTAACATGCTGGCTGGCTGGTCAAGTCTCTGTTAATATGCTGGCTGGTCAAGTCTCTGTTAATATGCTGGCTGGTCAAGTCTCTGTTAACATGCTGGCTGGCTGGTCAAGTCTCTGTTAATATGCTGGCTGGTCAAGTCTCTCGTAATATGCTGGCTGGTGGAGTCTCTGTTAATATGCTGGCTGGCTGGTCAAGTCTCTGTTAATATGCTGGGTGGTGTAGTCTCTGTGCTGCTCTGGCTGGTCAAGTCTCTGTTAATATACTGTTAATTCAGAATCTCTTAACATGCTGGCTGGCTGGTCAAGTCTCTGTGTATATGCTGGCTGGTCAAGTCTCTGTTAATATGCTGGCTGGTCAAGTCTCTGTTAATATGCTGGCTGGTCAAGTATCTGCTAACATGCTGGCTGGCTGGTCAAATTAACAAGGTTTAAAGGCCTCGAAGCAGATTGTCAAATTTCATTAATTTACATAGAGACCCTTTGTGCTCGGACTACATTTTTATTATAACCATTTTAATTGGTTTAAGACATCAAAGAACATGATTTATTTGTAATGTATATAGAGGTATTGAATCTTAATTGTTAGATTGTCTTCAGACAACACTTGAATTGGACCAGCGCTTTTAGTCGGCTTTAATCTGAGAGCCTTGACAAAGACCTTTTGCCAAGAAAGTCTGCCTTCCATGCATCAAGGTTTTCAGCTGTCTTGGCTACATAAAGATCTGGTTACATTGATGTCATGCTGATGATATATATCTGTTGGTTAGATTGTTATTCTATTAGTAAGGTAATAGCATTGAAGTGGGTATTTGTACCTTTTCTTCAGACAGAAATATGAAAATACACATTGTAACGATGAGAACATGCCACCACTTGAAATGAGACATGCCACTACTTGAAATGAGACATGCCACTACTTGAAATGAGACATGCCACTACTTGAAATGAGACATGCCACTACTTGAAATGAGACATGCCACCACTTGAAATGAGACATGCCACTACTTGAAATGACATGCCACCATTCCTTGTAATGAGACATGCCACCACTTGTAATGAGACATGCCACCACTTGAAATGAGACATGCCACTACTTGTAATGAGGACATGCCACCACTTGAAATGAGACATGCCACTACTTGAAATGAGACATGCCACCACTCTGAAATTAGACATGCCACCACTTGAAATGAGACATGCCACTACTTGAAATGACATGCCACTACTTGAAATGAGACATGCCACTGCTTGAAATTACTATTGTATTCTGAAATGAAGATAATGTGACTGTGAGCAGTTTTTTCAATAGAGTTTTCTTTTTTTCTCCACAGCTCCAAGGGTCTCTGAGGAGGAAGATCGAGGGCCATACTCCTGGCTACTCCTCCCAACAGAATGGCCTGTCCTGTGGGCCGTCGGGGCTGGACTTCAAACGTGTCCGTCTGGAGGGGGCAAAGCGGTGGTTTGGGTGGGCCCTGTTCCTTCAACTCACAGTCCATGGGAAGCACGCATCGACCCTAAACAGGAAAAACAACAACAGCAGCTACATGATGCCCCATGGGGTCATGAACTTGACCTCATCAACATGACCCTGAAGGAAATGAAGAAGGAACCTATAGACCATGTTACTTCCTGCTGGCCCAGGGGTCTACTGAGATGATGGTGTTCAGCAGCCAGATCGACCCGGAGCTTCAGGATCTGTTCACGAGCTGACAAGACCGTCCGTCTCCTGCACGACCAGAGTTTGAGAAGATGCTGAAGCAGGACGATGCGTTCGGCAGTGCGGCTACCCTCTGCTCCCACCTGGAGAAGCCCATCAAGACAGAGTACTCTTCTCCAGACTACGGTCAGACACATGGCCATGGTGGCTCCCTCACAGCTCCGCTCTCGGCATCAACTGGTCCTTCCTTCACCATGTCCAGCTCCTCCCCCATCACCAACCAGAAGAGCCAAGGCCAGGGGCCCTTTCAGGCTGTGATCCTTGCAGGGTCTCCCTGGCTGGCCTGAGGGTGTCCCAGCAAGAGCTAAAGCAGATGGCAGCCAACCAGAACCAGCAGCAGCCCAACCCTCAAGCCCTATCACCACCAGCAGCCACCAGGCTCAGGCTGGAGGGGAGGAGGACCAGGGACCAGTTGGAACACGCAGCCACTCCTCCAGCTCCTTCCCCCAGGACAAGCTCTCCCAACCCGGCCTCAATGGGCTGAGAGGATACCCCAAGACCTCCATAGGACAGTCAGGTAAAGGCATAAACAACTGTCTGTTCAAGCCCAACGGACACAACACCTCCAGCCACCTGGATATGAAGGTGCTCAGCAACAAACCAATGCTCCACTTCAGCCCCAAAGCATCCCAGCAACCCTCCACTATGGCAGGTCCACTGAGTAAGACTACAGCCCATCAACAACAACAACAGCCAGTCCACCTCAGCCCAGAACTTGAACACGAACCACCCAGTTCATAACTACCAGAACCCCCAGCAGCAACGGCCCATGTCTGGGCCTCCTCACTTGCAGCCCAAGTCCCTGGCCCAGAGAACCCCTCTCAGCCAGCATGGAGCTGGACCTGGGCTCCACTTTAAACTGGCTCAACAACGACAGGTAATAAGCCCCTATATAGATACTTGCATTCTATCCTTGCGGTGTTGTAGTGGTTGAGTCCCAGGACTCTGACTCGACTTAAACGCTAGGGACTTGGGACTCGACTCAGACTCGAGGTTTCGTGAGTTGACTACATCAGTGCGTTTTAAGTATGTTCCATAGTTTATATGAAACAGTACATTTATCACATCAAATATCATATGAAAACTAATATTGTATGTCTGCAATAGAAATGCATATATCTATCTAATACATATCTATCTAATACATATCTATCTAATACATATCTATCTAATATATATCTATCTAATACATATCTATCTAATACATATCTATCTAATATATATCTATCTAATACATATATCTTTCTAATACATATCTATCTAATACATATATCTATCTAATACATATATCTTTCTAATACATATCTATCTAATACATATCTATCTAATACATATATCTATCTAATACATATCTATCTAATACATATCTATCTAATATATATCTATCTAATACATATCTATCTAATATATATCTATCTAATACATATATCTTTCTAATACATATATCTATCTAATACATATATCTATCTAATACATATCTATCTAATACATATCTATCTAATATATATCTATCTAATACATATCTATCTAATACATATCTATCTAATACATATCTATCTAATACATATATCTTTCTAATACATATCTATCTAATACATATCTATCTAATACATATCTATCTAATACATATCTATCTAATATATATCTTTCTAATACATATATCTTTCTAATACATATCTATCTAATATATATCTTTCTAATACATATATCTTTCTAATACATATCTATCTAATATATATCTTTCTAATACATATCTATCTAATATATATCTTTCTAATACATATCTATCTAATACATATCTATCTAATACATATATCTTTCCAATACATATATCTTTCTAATACATATATCTATCTAATACATATCTATCTAATACATATCTATCTAATATATATCTTTCTAATATATATCTTTCTAATACATATCTATCTAATACATATCTATCTAATATATATCTTTCTAATATATATCTTTCTAATACATATCTATCTAATATATATCTTTCTAATACATATCTATCTAATACATATCTATCTAATACATATATCTTTCCAATACATATATCTTTCTAATACATATATCTATCTAATACATATCTATCTAATACATATCTATCTAATACATATCTATCTAATACATATATCTTTCCAATACATATATCTTTCTAATACATATATCTATCTAATACATATCTATCTAATACATATCTATCTAATATATATCTATCTAATACATATATCAGGGTC
Source organism: Oncorhynchus gorbuscha (assembly GCF_021184085.1). Classification (NCBI taxonomy): domain Eukaryota; kingdom Metazoa; phylum Chordata; class Actinopteri; order Salmoniformes; family Salmonidae; genus Oncorhynchus; species Oncorhynchus gorbuscha. Next base: position 5,702,618 of record NC_060185.1, on the reverse strand, counting down.
AGGGTTCTGTGCAGGACAGTTAAGTTATTCCACACCGATCTTGACAAACCTCGCTTTGTGCATGGGGGCATTGTCATGCTGAAACAGGAAAGGGCCTTCTCCAAACTGTTGCTACAAAGTTGGAGCATAGAATCGTCTAGAATGTTATTGTATGCTGTCGTGTTAAGATTTCCCTTTACTGGTACTAAGGGGCTTAGCCCCAATCATGAAAAACAGCCCCAGACCATTATTCCTTCTCCACCAAACTTTACAGTTGGCACTATGCATTGGGGCAGGTAGCGTTCTCCTGGCATCTGCCAAACCCAGATTTGTCTGTCGGACTGCCAGTTGGTGAAGCCACTCTTGGCATTGGGCAGGGTGATCTTAAGTGTACCTGCGGCGGCATGGCCAAGGAAACCCATTTCACGAAGATACAACACCTTATCTTACTT
>NC_060185.1:5693787-5702087 GCF_021184085.1 Oncorhynchus gorbuscha | reverse complement strand
CATATAAGCTTATATTAGTCAGAAGCCATAGTCTACACTCTACACCAGACCAGCATGTATTGTTAGATTTTAAAAAATGTAAAATGGACTATGTGTCTCCAATCAGAAGGCAGTTGTTTGACCCCTGGGTGGGGGTCACAGAATAGCTGCACCCTCCAGGCCTTACACTCCTTTAAACCCAGTGTGTCCCAAATGGCACCCTATTCCTATGTAGTGCCCCTATGGGGGGTCACAAGTAGTGCAGTATGTAGGGAATAGGGGTGCCATTTAGGGAGGTGACCCAGGGCTTCCCATAGTTTTCTCCATGGAGAGTAGATCCCGTAGGCTGTGTTTACTAAGTCAGAGGAAGCATTGATTAGCCCTTCAGAGTAGAGCAGCTCATTTAGACCTTCATCTGCTCCCTGGTGTGGCCTGCTAGCCAGCCCTGCCCCCTCCACCCTAGTCCTGAAAGCCCTGACCCCGATCCCACCTCCACCCTGCCCCCCATCCCACCACCACAACTACTACTACCACCACCACCACCAAACAAGGTGACGCCACCTCCCCTTGCCCTCCCCCCTGCCGTTGTAAATCAAAGACCACTGCTGGAAGAAAGAACAGGAAAGGTCAACACACCATGTTGACATTTTCCCAATGGCTCCTTCTCTCCCTTCTCCCTCTCTCTCTCCTTCTCTACCTCTCCTTCTCTCCCCTCTCTCCTTCTCTCTCCCTCTCTCCTTCTCTCCTTCTCTCCCTCTCTCATTCTCTCATTCTCTCATTCTCTCATTCTCTCATTCATTCTCTCCTTCTCTCATTCTCTTTCTCTCCTCTCTCTCTCTCCCCCTCCCTCTCTCCCTTCCTCTCTCTCCTTCTCTCCCCCTCCCTCTCTCCTTCTCCCTCTCTCTCATTCTCTCCTTCTCTCCCCCTCTCTCCTTCTCTCCCTCTCCCTCTCTCCTTCTCTCCCTCTCCCCCTCTCCCCTCCCTCCTTCTCTCCCCCCTCTCCCTCTCTCCCTCTCCCCTCTATCCCTCTCTTCTCCCCTCTCCTCTATCCCTCCTCCCCTTCTCCCCTCTCTCCTCTATCCCTCTCCTTCTCCCCCTCTCCCTCTATCCCTCTCCTTCTCTCCCCCTCTCCCTCTATCCCTCTCCCTTCTCTCCCTCTTCCTCTATCCCTCCTTCTCTCCCCCTCTCCCTCTATCCCTCCCTTCTCTCCCCTCTCCCATCCCTCTCGTCCTCTCCCCTCTCCCCCATCCCTCTCCTTCTCTCCCCCTCTCCCTCTATCCCTCTCCTTCTCTCCCCTCTCCCTCTATCCCTCTCCTTCTCTCCCACTCTCCTTCTCCCCCCTTCTCCTTCTCTCCCCCTCTCCCCTCCCTCTCCTTCTCTCCCACCTCCCTCTAACCCTCTCCCATCTCCATCCTCCCTCTCCCTCTATCCCTCTCCTCTCTCCCTCTCCCTCTATCCCTCTCCTTCTCTCCCCCTCTCCCTCTATCCCTCCTCGTCCTCTCCCCTCCCCTCTATCCCCTCCTTCTCTCCCCTCCCCTCTATCCCTCTCCTTCTCTCCTCTCCTCTATCCCTCTCCTTCTCTCCCACTCTCCTTCTCCCTTCTCCTCTCCTTCTCTCCCTCTCCCTCGCCTTCTCTCCCACCTCCTCTAACCCTCTCCATCTCTCCCCCTCTCCCTCTATCCCTCTCCTCTCTCCCCTCTCCCTCTATCCCTCTCCTTCTCTCCCCTCTCCCTCTATCCCTCTCCTTCTCTCCCCCTCCCCTCTATCCCTCTCCTCTCTCCCCTCTCCCTCTATCCCTCTCCTTCTCTCCCCTCTCCCTCTATCCCTCTCCTTCTCTCCCACTCTCCTTCTCTCCCCTTCTCCCTCTCCTTCTCTCCCCTCTCCCTCTATCCCTCTCCTTCTCTCCCATCTCCCTCTATCCCTCTCCTTCTCTCCCCTCTCCCTCTCTCTCTCCCTCTATCCCTCTCCTTCTCTCCCCTCTCCCTCTATCCCTCGTTCCCTCTCCTTCAGTCCCTCTCCTTCTCTCCCCTCTCCCTCTATCCCTCTCCTTCTCTCTCCTCTCCCTCTCCTTCTCTCCCTCTCCCTCTTATCCCTCTCCTTCTCTCCCATCTCCCTCTATCCCTCTCCTTCTCTCCCCTCTCCCTCTCCTCTCTCCCTCTATCCCTCTCCTTCTCTCCCCTCTCCCTCTATCCCTCGTTCCCTCTCCTTCAGTCCCTCTCCTTCTCTCCCCTCTCCTCTATCCCTCTCCTTCTCTCCCCCTCTCCCCTATCCCTCTCCTCTCTCCCCTCTCCCTCTATCCCTCTCCTTCTCTCCCCTCTCCTCTATCCTCTCCTTCTCTCCCTCTCCTTCTCTCCCCCCTTCTCCCTCTCCTTCTCTCCCCTCTCCCTCTATCCCTCTCCTTCTCTCCCATCTCCCTCTATCCCTCTCCTTCTCTCCCCTCTCCCTCTCCTCTCTCCCTCTTATCCCTCTCCTTCTCTCCCTCTATCCCTCGTTCCCTCTCCTTCAGTCCCTCTCCTTCTCTCCCTCTCCCTCTATCCCTCTTTCCCTCTCCTTCTCTCCCTCTCCCTCTCCTTCTCTCCCCTCTCCCTCTATCCCTCTCCTTCTCTCCCATCTCCCTCTATCCCTCTCCTTCTCTCCCCCTCTCCCTCTCCTCTCCTCTTCTCTCCCCTCTCCTCTATCCTCTTCCCTCTCCTTCAGTCCCTCTCCTTCTCTCACCTCCCCTCTATCCCTCTTTCCCTCCCATCTCTCCCTCTCCCTCTCCTTCTCTCCCCCTCTCCCTCTCCTTCTTTCCCTCCCCCTGCTTTCCCTCTCTCCCTCTTTCCCTCCCCCCCCCACCTTTCCCTCTCCTTCTCTCCCCCTCTCCTTCTCTTCCTCTTTCCTTTCCTCCCTCTCTCTCCCTCTCCTTCTCTCCCCCTCCTTTACTACCCCCTCCCTCTAGACCTCACAGTGAAATGCTGAATACAACAGGTGTAGTAGACCTCACAGTGAAATGCTGAATACAACAGGTGTAGTAGACCTTACCTGAAATGCTGAATACAACAGGTGTCTAGACCTCTGATGAAATGCTGAATACAACAGGTGTAGTAGACCTCACAGTGAAATGCTGAATACAACAGGTGTAGACCTCACAGTGAAATGCTGAATACAACAGGTGTAGTAGACCTCACAGTGAAATGCTGAATACAACAGGTGTAGTAGACCTCACAGTGAAATGCTGAATACAACAGGTGTAGTAGACCTTACAGTGAAATGCTGAATACAACAGGTGTAGTAGACCTTACAGCGAAATGCTGAATACAACAGGTATAGTAGACCTTACAGTGAAATGCTGAATACAACAGGTGTAGTAGACCTTACAGTGAAATGCTGAATACAACAGGTGTAGGTAGACCTTACAGTGAAATGCTGAATACAACAGGTGTAGTAGACCTTACAGTGAAATGCTGAATACAACAGGTGTAGGTAGACCTTACAGTGAAATGCTGAATACAACAGGTGTAGGTAGACCTTACAGTGAAATGCTGAATACAACAGGTGTAGTAGACCTTACAGTGAAATGCTGAATACAACAGGTGTAGGTAGACCTTACAGTGAAATGCTGAATTACAACAGGTGTAGTAGACCTTACAGTGAAATGCTGAATACAACAGGTGTAGTAGACCTTACAGTGAAATGCTGAATACAACAGGTGTAGTAGACCTTACAGTGAAATGCTGAATTACAACAGGTGTAGTAGACCTTACAGTGAAATGCTGAATACAACAGGTGTAGGTAGACCTTACAGTGAAATGCTGAATTACAACAGGTGTAGTAGACCTTACAGTGAAATGCTGAATACAACAGGTGTAGTAGACCTTACAGTGAAATGCTGAATACAACAGGTGTAGGTAGACCTTACAGTGAAATGCTGAATTACAACAGGTGTAGTAGACCTTACAGTGAAATGCTGAATACAACAGGTGTAGTAGACCTTACAGTGAAATGCTGAATACAACAGGTGTAGTAGACCTTACAGCTTCAAATCAAATCAAATCAAATGTTATTTGTCACATACACATGGTTAGCAGATGTTAAATGCGAGTGTAGCGAAATGCTTGTGCTTCTAGTTCCGACAATGCAGTGATAACCAACAAGTAATCTAACTAACAATTCCAAAACTACTGTCTTATACACAGTGTAAGGGGATAAGGAACATGTACATAAGGATATATGAATGAGTGATGGTACAGAGCAGCATACAGTAGATGGTATCGAGTACAGTATATACATATGAGATGAGTGTGTAGACAAAGTAAACAAAGTGGCATAGTTAAAGTGGCTAGTGATACATGTATTACATAAGGATGCAGTCGATGATGTAGAGTACAGTATATACATATGCATATGAGATGAATAATGTAGGGTAAGTAACATTATATAAGGTAGCATTGTTTAAAGTGGCTAGTGATATATTTATATCATTTCCCATCAATTCCCATTATTAAAATGGCTGGAGTTGGGACAGTGTCAATGACAGTGTGTTGGCAGCAGCCACTCAGTGTTAGTGGTGGCTGTTTAACAGTCTGATGGCCTTGAGATAGAAGCTGTTTTTCAGTCTCTCGGTCCCAGCTTAGACCTTAGTCAAAGTGGTCAGGTATTCTGCCTCTGTGTATTCTCTGTGTATGCTGTATGTCTGCTGTTAATGATAATGCAGAGGATTTTCCCCAAGGTTGCTGTTAATATCCCACGGTAGTTATTGGTAGTTATTGGTAGTTATTGGTAGTTATTGGTAGTTATTGGTAGTTATTGGTAGTTATTGGTAGTTATTGGTAGTTATTGGTAGTTATTGGTAGTTATTGGGGACAAATTTGTTTCCACTTTTGTGGAGATCAGACCTTGGTTAAAAATATTGGGGGAAGATGCCAGAGCTGAGGATGATGTTAAAGAGTTTTAGTATAGCCAATTGGAATTTGTTGTCTGTATATTTGATCATTTCATTGAGGATACCATCAACACCACAGGCCTCTTTGGGTTGGAGGGTTTGTATTTGGTCCTGTAGTTCATTCAATGTAATTGGAGTGCACTACTTTGGACCAGAGCACCCTATTCCCTATATAGTGCACTACTTTGGACCAGAGCACCCTATTCCTTATATAGTGCACTACTTTGGACCAGAGCACCCTATTCCCTATATAGTGCACTACTTTGGACCAGAGCACCCTATATAGTGCACTACTTGGACCAGAGCACCCTATTCCTATATAGTGCACTACTTTGGACCAGAGCACCCTATTCCTATATAGTGCACTACTTTGGACCAGAGCACCCTATTCCTATATAGTGCACTACTTTGGACCAGAGCCCTATATAGTGCTATTCCCTATATAGTGCACTACTTTGGACCAGAGCACCCTATTCCTATATAGTGCACTACTTTGGACCAGAGCACCCTATTCCTATATAGTGCACTACTTTGGACCAGAGCACCTATTCCTTATATAGTGCAGGACCAGAGCACCCTATTCCTATATAGTGCACTACTTTGGACCAGAGCCCACTACTTTGGACCCTATTCCCTTATATAGTGCACTACTTTGGACCAGAGCCCTATTCTTTATAGTGCACTACCCTATTCCTTATATAGTGCACTACTTTGGACCAGAGCACTATTCCTATATAGTGCACTACTTTGGACCAGAGTACCCTATTCCTTATATAGTACTACTTTGGACCAGAGCACTTATTCTTATATAGAACCCTATTCCTTATATAGTGCACTACTTTGGACCAGAGCACCCTATTCCTATATAGTGCACTACTTTGGACCAGAGCCCTATGGACCCTATTCCTATTCCCTATAGTGCACTACTTTGACCAGAGCACCCTATTCCTATATATTGCACTACTTTGGACCAGAGCCCTATTCCTTATATAGTGCACTACTTTGACCAGAGCACCCTATTCCTTATATAGTGCACTACTTTGGACCAGAGCACCCTATTCCTTATATAGTGCACTACTTTGGACCAGAGCACCCTATTCCTTATATAGTGCACTACTTTGGACCAGAGCACCCTATTCCTTATATAGTGCACTACTTTGGACCAGAGCACCCTATTCCTATATAGTGCACTACTTTGGACCAGAGCCCTATATAGTGCACTACTTTGGACCCCTATTCCTATATAGTGCACTACTTTGGACCAGAGCACCCTATTCCTTATAGTGCACTACTTTGACCAGAGCACCCTATTCCTATATAGTGCACTACTTTGGACCAGAGCACCTATTCCCCTGTAGTGCACTACTTTGGACCAGAGCACCCTATTCCCTATATAGTGCACTACTTTGGACCAGAGCACCCTATTCCTATATAGTGCACTACTTTGGACCAGAGCACCCTATTCCTTATATAGTGCACCTTTGGACCAGAGCACCCTTCCTATATAGTGCACTACTTTGGACCAGAGCACCCTATTCCTATATAGTGCACTACTTTGGACCAGAGCACCCTATGGCACCCTATTCCTTATATAGTGCACTACTTTGGACCAGAGCACCCTATTCCTTATATAGTGCACTACTTTGGACCAGAGCACCCTAGAGGACCACCCTATTCCTATATAGTGCACTACTTTGACCAGGACCCTATTCCTTATATAGTGCACTACTTCCTATTCCTTATATAGTGCACTACTTTGGACCAGAGCACCCTATTCCTTATATAGTGCACTACTTTGGACCAGAGCACCCTATTCCTTATGTAGTGCACTACTTTGGACCAGAGCACCCTATTCCTTATATAGTGCACTACTTTGGACCAGAGCACCCTATTCCCTATATAGTGCACTACTTTGGACCAGAGCACCCTATTCCTTATATAGTGCACTACTTTGGACCAGAGCACCCTATTCCTATATAGTGCACTACTTTGGACCAGAGCACCCTATTCCTATATAGTGCACTACTTTGGACCAGGCACCTATTCCTTATATAGTGCACCCTATATAGTGCTTTGGACCAGAGCACTATTCCTATATAGTGCACTACTTTGGACCAGAGCACCCTATTCCTTATATAGTGCACTACTTTGGACCAGAGCACCCTATATAGTGCACTACTTTGGACCAGAGCACCTATTCCTTATATAGTGCACTACTTTGGACCAGAGCACCCTATTCCTTATATAGTGCACTACTTTGGACCAGAGCACCCTATTCCTATATAGTGCACTACTTTGGACCAGAGCACCCTATATAGTGCACTACTTTGGACCAGAGCACCCTATTCCTTATATAGTGCACTACTTTGGACCAGAGCACCTATTCCTTATATAGTGCACTACTTTGGACCAGAGCACTTATTCCTTATATAGTGCACTACTTTGGACCAGAGCACCCTATTCCTTATATAGTGCACTACTTGGACCAGAGCACCTATTCCTTATATAGTGCACTACTTTGGACCAGAGCACCCTATTCCTTATATAGTGCACTACTTTGGACCAGAGCACCCTATTCCTTATATAGTGCACTACTTTGGACCAGAGCACCCTATTCCTTATATAGTGCACTACTTTGGACCAGAGCACCCTATTCCTTATATAGTGCACTACTTTGGACCAGAGCACCCTATTCCTTATATAGTGCACTACTTTGGACCAGAGCACCCTATTCCTTATATAGTGCACTACTTTGGACCAGAGCACCCTATTCCTTATATAGTGCACTACTTTGGACCAGAGCACCCTATTCCTTATATAGTGCACTACTTTGGACCAGAGCACCCTATTCCTATATATAGGACCAGAGCACCCTATTCCCTATAGTGCACTACTTTGGACCAGAGCACCCTATTCCTTATATAGTGCACTACTTTGGACCAGAGCACCCTATTCCTATGCACTAGTTTGGACACTTACTTTGGACCAGAGCACCTATTCCTTATATAGTGCACTACTTTGGACCAGAGCACCCTATTCCTTATATAGTGCACTACTTTGGACCAGAGCACCCTATTCCTTATATAGTGCACTACTTTGGACCAGAGCACCCTATTCCTTATATAGTGCACTACTTTTGGACCAGAGCACCCTATTCCTTATATAGTGCACTACTTTGGACCAGAGCACCCTATTCTATGTAGTACTACTTTGGACCAGAGCACCCTATTTCCTATATAGTGCACTACTTTGGACCAGAGCACCCTATTCTTATATAGTGCACTACTTTGGACCAGAGCACCCTATTCCTTATATAGTGCACTACTTTGGACCAGAGCACCCTATTCTTTATATAGTGCACTACTTTGGACCAGAGCACCCTATTCCTTATATAGTGCAC
>NC_060185.1:5674093-5693687 GCF_021184085.1 Oncorhynchus gorbuscha | reverse complement strand
TTGATGACTCTTTCATATATATGTAGACTAAGCTGGTGACTCTGTCACCATCATATAGATAGACTGTTGATGACTCTTCATATATATAGATAGACTGTTGATGACTCCTTCATATATATATATAGATGTTGATGAATCTTTCATATATATATATAGACTGTTGATGACTCTTCATTATATATATAGACTGTTGATGACTCTTCATATCTATAGACTGATTGATGACTCTTCATATATATATGACTATTGATGACTCTTCATATACTATAGACTGTTGATGACTCTTCATATATATAGACTGTTGATGACTCTTCATATATATAGATCTGTGATGACTCTTCATATATATAGACTGTTGGATTACTCTTCATGTATATATATATAGCTGTGATTGCTCTTCATGTATATATATATGACTGTTGATTACTCTTCATATATATAGACTGTTGATTACTCTTCATATATATATAGACTGTTGATGACTCTTCATATATATAGACTGTTGATTACTCTTCATATATATATAGACTGTTGATTACTCTTCATATATATATAGACTGTTGATGACTCTTCATATACATAGACTGTTGATGACTCTTCATATATATATATAGACTGTTGATGACTCTTCATATATATAGACTGTTGATGACTCTTCATATATATATATAGACTGTTGATGACTCTTCATATATATAGACTGTTGATGACTCTTCATATATATATATAGACTGCTGATGACTCTTCATATATATACATAGACTGTTGATGACTCTTCATATATATGGACTGTTGATGACTCTTCATATATATGACTAGACTGTTGATGACTCTTCATATATATATAGACTGTGATGACTCTTCATATATATAGACTGTTGGTGACTCTTCCTTATATATAGACTAGACTGTTGATGACTCCTTCATATATATAGACTGTTGATGACTCTTCATATATATAGACTGTTGATGACTCTTCATATATATATATAGACTGTTGATGACTCTTCATATATATATATAGACTGTTGATGACTCTTCATATATATAGACTGTTGATGACTCTTCATATATATAGACTGTTGATGACTCTTCATATATATAGACTGTTGATGACTCTTCATATATATAGACTGTTGATGACTCTTCATATATATAGACTGTTGATGACTCTTCATATATATATAGAGCTGATGATGACTCTTCATATATATAGACTGTTGATTACTCTTCATATATATATAGACTGTTGATTACTCTTCATATATATATATAGACTGTTGATGACTCTTCATATATATATAGACTGTTGATTACTCTTCATATATATATATAGACTGTTGATTACTCTTCATATATATAGACTGTTGATGACTCTTCATATAGACTGTTGATGACTCTTCATATATATAGACTGTTGATGACTCTTCATATATATAGACTGTTGATGACTCTTCATATATATAGACTGTTGATGACTCTTCATATATACAGACTGTTGATGACTCTTCATATATATAGACTGTTGATGACTCTTCATATATATATAGACTGTTGATGACTCTTCATATATATATAGACTGTTGATGACTCTTTAATAAATGCCATTATTTGTGCAGTATATCAACGATGATTGGACTTCCCCGACTACATCAGAATAAAACTACAAGCCCCATCAGTCAAGGCATTTACATTTTGTCGGTGGGACCTTGGTTTTTCATGATCTCTAATGCACTCAGACACACAGACACACTAGTGTAAAGATGGGTTCCCATGTTCCAGACTTCTATAACGAGTCCCAAATGGCACCCTATACCCTATAGAGTGCACTACAAAGTAGTGAACTAAATAGACAATAGTTTGTCATGTGGGACACACGTCAAGACTTCTCCTCAGTTGTCCTGCAGCCTCAGCCTGACTGGCTGGAAGGAGATGGACCACCCACCTACCAGTATGGGGGCCCTTTGGTCAACACCGTGTACTGCATCAAAAAATAGCACCATATTCCCTATAGAGTGCACTACTTTAGACCAGAGTCTTCACCTCTCGTTGTCTAAAATTGTCTGCTCTGTCTGCTCTAAATCCATCTGGACCGGTGTGACTTATCTCAACTGTCTCTGTTCTATATCCATCTGGACCGGTGTGACTTATCTCAACTGTCTCTGTTCTAAATCCATCTGGACCGGTGTGACTTATCTCAACTGTCTCTGTTCTAAATCCATCTGGACCGGTGTGACTTAACTCAACTGTCTCTGTTCTAAATCCATCTGGACCGATGTGACTTAACTCAACTGTCTCTGTTCTAAATCCATCTGGACCGATGTGACTTATCTCAACTGTCTCTGTTCTAAATCCATCTGGACCGATGTGACTTAACTCAACTGTCTCTGTTCTAAATCCATCTGGACCGATGTGACTTAACTCAACTGGACCGGTGTGACTTATCTCAACTGTCTCTGTTCTAAATCCATCTGGACCTGTATGACTTATCTCAACTGTCTCTGTTCTAAATCCATCTGGACCGGTGTGACTTATCTCAACTGTCTCTGTTCTAAATCCATCTGGACCGGTGTGACTTATCTCAACTGTCTCTGTTCTATATCCATCTGGACCGGTGTGACTTATCTCAACTGTCTCTGTTCTAAATCCATCTGGACCGGTGTGACTTATCTCAACTGTCTCTGTTCTATATCCATCTGGACCGGTGTGACTTATCTCAACTGTCTCTGTTCTAAATCCATCTGGACCGGTGTGACTTATCTCAACTGTCTCTGTTCTAAATCCATCTGGACCGGTGTGACTTAACTCAACTGTCTCTGTTCTAAATCCATCTGGACCGATGTGACTTAACTCAACTGTCTCTGTTCTAAATCCATCTGGACCGATGTGACTTATCTCAACTGTCTCTGTTCTAAATCCATCTGGACCGATGTGACTTAACTCAACTGTCTCTGTTCTAAATCCATCTGGACCGATGTGACTTAACTCAACTGGACCGGTGTGACTTATCTCAACTGTCTCTGTTCTAAATCCATCTGGACCGATGTGACTTATCTCAACTGTCTCTGTTCTATATCCATCTGGACCTGTATGACTTATCTCAACTGTCTCTGTTCTAAATCCATCTGGACCGGTGTGACTTATCTCAACTGTCTCTGTTCTATATCCATCTGGACCGGTGTGACTTATCTCAACTGTCTCTGTTCTAAATCCATCTGGACCGGTGTGACTTATCTCAACTGTCTCTGTTCTAAATCCATCTGGACCGGTGTGACTTATCTCAACTGTCTCTGTTCTAAATCCATCTGGACCGGTGTGACTTATCTCAACTGTCTCTGTTCTAAATCCATCTGGACCGGTGTGACTTAACTCAACTGTCTCTGTTCTAAATCCATCTGGACCGATGTGACTTAACTCAACTGTCTCTGTTCTAAATCCATCTGGACCGATGTGACTTAACTCAACTGTCTCTGTTCTAAATCCATCTGGACCGATGTGACTTAACTCAACTGTCTCTGTTCTAATCCATCTGGACCGGTGTGACTTATCTCAACTGTCTCTGTTCTAAATCCATCTGGACCTGTATGACTTATCTCAACTGTCTCTGTTCTATATCCATCTGGACCGGTGTGACTTATCTCAACTGTCTCTGTTCTAAATCCATCTGGACCGGTGTGACTTATCTCAACTGTCTCTGTTCTATATCCATCTGGACCGGTGTGTATTGGAGATGTGTTTTATTTTCAATGTAATGAATTAAAAATGTAAAATTACAGAATATTATAATGGTTAAATAAAAGTGAATTTTATTGAAGGCTGTACAAATGTTAGAGAAGTTATTGTGTTGTATTACATTATGTACTATACCTCTTCTCAAGGGGCAGTTTTCCATGGGAGAGTTTGTGTGCCCCCTACAGTACTTTAAGTAGGTCACGTAAACAATGAACACACACACACACACACACACACACACACACACACACACACACACACACACACACACACACACACACACACACACACACACACACACACACACACACACACACACACACACACACACACACACACACACACACACACACACACGTAAACAATGAACACACACATGTAAACAATGAACACACACATGTAAACAATGAACACACACACACATTTAATATTAAATTGCTCTCCTCTTCTGCTGTTTTATCAAAAGCAAGATTAGGGTTAGGTTTAGAGTTAACTTAATCCTAACCTAAAAAAATGTCTCAGTTGGTAGAGCATGGTGCTGCCAACACCAGGGTTGTGGGTTCGATTCCCACAGGGGACCAGTATGAAAATGTATGCACTCAGTAAATTCCCTGGATAAAAGCCTCCACAAATACATAAAGCTATAAAAATGTTTGTGTTATTATTTGTTTATTTTTTTTGTGGGCACTGAAGTCACCACATGATAGGCTGTGACATAACAGTATACAAAGCATGTGAGATTTAACTTGACAAAGGAAGAACACAACACACAAGCTCTGACTTGCATCCCTCTACAAGGCTCACATTACGTGTTATATTTTAGCATGACCTTTCTTGTCTGTTTGGTTTCTGGGAGTCAATTCAACAAGAACGGTTGGTGAAGTACCTGTTACGTCACGGTTTCCACAGCTCCACCAACCAGAATCAGAAATGGGTTTTGTTACAGTAAGCCATGGGTTTTATTACAGTAAACCATGGGGTTTGTTACAGTAAGCCATGGGGTTTTGTTACAGTAAGCCATGGGGTTTTGTTACAGTAAGCCATGGGGTTTTGTTACAGTAAGCCATGGGTTTTGTTACAGTAAGCCATGGGGTTTTGTTACAGTAAGCCATGGGGTTTTGTTACAGTAAGCCATGGGGTTTTGTTACAGTAAGCCATGGGGTTTTGTTACAGTAAGCCATGGGGTTTTGTTACAGTAAGCCATGGGGTTTTGTTACAGTAAGCCATGGGTTTTGTTACAGTAAGCCATGGGGTTTTGTTACAGTAAGCCATGGGGTTTTGTTACAGTAAGCCATGGGGTTTTGTTACAGTAAGCCATGGGTTTTTGTTACAGTAAGCCATGGGGTTTTGTTACAGTAAGCCATGGGGTTTTGTTACAGTAAGCCATGGGTTTTGTTACAGTAAGCCATGGGTTTTGTTACAGTAAGCCATGGGTTTTGTTACAGTAAGCCATGGGGTTTTGTTACAGTAAGCCATGGGGTTTTGTTACAGTAAACCATGGGTTTTGTTACAGTAAGCCATGGGGTTTTGTTACAGTAAGCCATGGGTTTTGTTACAGTAAGCCATGGGTTTTGTTACAGTAAGCAATGGGGTTTTGTTACAGTAAGCCATGGGGTTTTGTTACAGTAAGCCATGGGTTTTGTTACAGTAAGCCATGGGGTTTTGTTACAGTAAGCCATGGGGTTTTGTTACAGTAAGCCATGGGGTTTTGTTACAGTAAGCCATGGGTTTTTGTTACAGTAAGCCATGGGGTTTTGTTACAGTAAGCCATGGGGTTTTGTTACAGTAAGCAATGGGTTTTGTTACAGTAAGCCATGGGTTTTGTTACAGTAATCCATGGGGTTTTGTTACAGTAAGCCATGGGGTTTTGTTACAGTAAACCATGGGTTTTGTTACAGTAAGCCATGGGGTTTTGTTACAGTAAGCCATGGGTTTTGTTACAGTAAGCCATGGGTTTTGTTACAGTAAGCCATGGGGTTTTGTTACAGTAAGCCATGGGGTTTTGTTACAGTAAGCCATGGGTTTTGTTACAGTAAGCCATGGGGTTTTGTTACAGTAAGCCATGGGGGTTTGTTACAGTAAGCCATGGGTTTTGTTACAGTAAGCCATGGGTTTTGTTACAGTAAGCCATGGGTTTTGTTACAGTAAGCCATGGGTTTTGTTACAGTAAGCCATGGGTTTTGTTACAGTAAGCCATGGGTTTTGTTACAGTAAGCCATGGGGTTTTGTTACAGTAAGCCATGGGTTTTGTTACAGTAAGCCATGGGTTTTGTTACAGTAAGCAATGGGGTTTTGTTACAGTAAGCCATGGGTTTTGTTACAGTAAGCCATGGGGTTTTGTTACAGTAAGCCATGGGTTTTGTTACAGTAAGCCATTTTTTTTAACAGTAAGCCATCGGCTTGTTACAGAAGTCATGTTTCTTTTTACAGTAAGCCATGTTTTTTTTACAGTAAGCCATGTTTTTTTACAGTAAACCATGTTTTTTTAACAGTAAGCCATGTTTTTCTTTACAGTAAGCCATGATTTTTTTTTAACAGTAAGCCATGTTTTTCTTTACAGTAAGCCATGATTTTTTTTACAGTAAGCCATGTTTTTTTTTTACAGCAAGCCATGGGTTTTCACCCTATCTGTGTGTGTACCACTTTTTTAAAAGTGCTATCCTCTGGGGATCCAATCTTGTTGTATAATTTTTTTTACCCATATAAATGCAATTAAAATGAACTTTCTTATCAACTTATGATATTGAGATCCCATTGGCACTTATGTGCAGTAACACTTTTTAACTACTACAACATTGGCGAGCAAGATGGTGTTGACAGAGTGTCGCCTCGCTTCTAGTCCTTAAGAAACTATGCAGTACGTTATGTATTATTTCTTACATTGTTAACCCAGATTATCTTAAGTGTTATTATAAACAGCCGGGAAGAACTATTGGATATGAGAGAGACGTCAATTTACCAGCACTATGACCAGGAATACGACTTTCCCGAAGCGGATCCTTAGTTCGAACCACCCAAGGGATTCGAACTGATTCCAGAGGCCAACCCAAAACAACATCGCCGCAGAAGAAGTAGACGGAGCGGCCTTCTGGTTCTGGTCAGAGGCGCGCACACCACCCACCGCTTCCGAGTTTATTACTCACTAATGTCCAGTCTCTAGATAACAATGTAGCCGAAATTAGGGCCATGACGGCCCTCCAGGAACTTCACTGGAAACCATATATCCTGAGGCTGCATTTATTGTAGATGGGGATTTTAACAAAGCAAAATTGTGAACAAGGCTACCTACAATGCCTTGCAAATGTATTCACCCCCCTTGGCATTTTTCCTATTTCGTGGTATTACAACCTTGAATTTAAATTGATTTTCATTTGAATTTCATGTCATGGACATACGTAAAATAGTTAAATTGGTGAAGTAAAATGGAAAAAATATTTGTTTCAAAAAATTATAAAAATGAAAAACAGAAATTTGGTGGGTGTATGTATTCACCCCCTTTACTATGAAGCCCCTATTCACCCCCTTTACTATGAAGCCCCTAACTAAGATCATATGTTTTACCCCCTTTACTATGAAGCCCCTAACTAAGATCATATGTTTTCACCCCCTTTACTATGAAGCCCCTAACTAAGATCATATGTATTCCCCCCCTTTACTATGAAGCCCCTAACTAAGATCATATGTTTTACCCCTTTACTATGAAGCCCCTAACTAAGATCATATGTATTCACCCCCTTTACTATGAAGCCCCTATTCACCCCTTTACTATGAAGCCCCTATTCACCCCCTTTACTATGAAGCCCCTAACTAAGATCATATGTTTTACCCCCTTTACTATGAAGCCCCTAACTAAGATCATATGTATTCACCCCTTTACTATGAAGCCCCTATTCACCCCTTTACTATGAAGCCCCTATTCACCCCTTTACTATGAAGCCCTAACTAAGATCATATGTTTTCACCCCCTTTACTATGAAGCCCCTAACTAAGATCATATGTTTTCACCCCTTTACTATGAAGCCCCTAACTAAGATCATATGTTTTCACCCCCTTTACTATGAAGCCCCTATTCATCCCCTTTACTATGAAGCCCCTAACTAAGATCATATGTTTTCACCCCCTTTACTATGAAGCCCCTAACTAAGATCATATGTTTTCACCCCCTTTACTATGAAGCCCCTAACTAAGATCATATGTTTTCACCCCCTTTACTATGAAGCCCCTAACTAAGATCATATGTTTTCACCCCCTTTACTATGAAGCCCCTAACTAAGATCATATGTTTTCACCCCCTTTACTATGAAGCCCCTAACTAAGATCATATGTTTTCAGCCCCTTTACTATGAAGCCCCTAACTAAGATCATATGTTTTCAGCCCCTTTACTATGAAGCCCCTAGATAAGATCAGGTGCAACCAATTACCTCCAGAAGTCACATAGTTAGTTACAGTTGAAGTCAGAAGTTTACATACACTAATGTTGTTTTTTAACCACTTCACAAATTTCTTGTTAACAAAATATGTTAACAAGTGAGTTTTCCAACAATTGTTTACAGACAGATTATTTCACTTATAATTCACTGTATCACAATTCCAGTGGGTCAGAAGTTTACATACACTAAGTTGACTGTGCCTTTAAACAGCTTGGAAAATTCCAGAAAATTATGTCATGGCTTTTGAATCTTCTGATAAGCTAATTGACATCATTTGAGTCCATTGGAGGTGTACCTGTGGATGTATTTCAAGGCCTACCTTCAAACTCAGTTCCTCTTGGCTTGACATCATGGGAAAATCTAAAGAAATCAGTCAAGACCTCAGAAAAAAATGGTAGACGTCCACAAGTCTGGTTGATCCTTGGGAGCAATTTCCAAATGACTGAAAGTACCACATTTATCTGTACAAACATTAGTACACAAGTATAAACACCTTGGCACCACACAGCCGTCATACCGCTCAGGAAGGAGACGCGTTCTGTCTCCTATAGATGAACGCACTTTGGTGCGAAAAGTGCAAATCAATCCCAGAACAACAGCAAAGGACCTTGTGAAGATGCTGGAGGAAACAGGTACAAAAGTATATATATCCACAGTAAAACGAGTCCTATATCAACCTAACCTGAAAGGCCTCTCAGCAAGGAAGAAGCCACTGCTCCAAAACCGCCATAAAAAAGCCAGAGTACGGTTTGCAACTGCACATGGGGACAAAGATCGTACTTTTTGGAGAAATGTCCTCTGGTCTAATGAAACAAAAATAGAACTGTTTGGCCATAATGACCACCATTATGTTTGGAGGGAAAAGGGGGATGCTTGCAAGCCGAAGAACACCATCCCAACCGTGAAGCACAGGGGTGGCAGCATCATGTTGTGGGGGTGCTTTGCTGCAGGAGGGACTGGTACACTTCACAACATACATGGCATCATGAGGCAGGAAAATGATGTGGATATATTGAAGCAACATCTCAAGACATCAGTTAAAGCTTGTCGCAAATGGATCTTCCAAATGCACAACATATTGTGGCAAAGAAGGCGGTCGAGTGATAAATGGCAGATATGTGAGAGCAGAACTAATAAACGGCCCTGCCCGATCACTAAAATGGCCACCCTGATCAGAACTACAGATCACAAAATGGCCACCCTGATCAGAACTACAGATCACAAAATGGCCGACCGCCAAATCCACAAGTCCCAGAAGCAAGGGGGACCCTCAGAAGGTGGAGCCGACCCACAGATAAATGGTCAATAAAAACCAGGAAGAGGAAGAGAGAGGGCTGGAAGGAGCTATGAACAATAGAGAAAGAGACTATAGAGATTGGCTGGAAGGAGCTATGAACAATAGAGAAAGAGACTATAGAGATTGGCTGGAAGGAGCTATGAACAATAGAGAAAGAGACTATAGAGATTGGCTGGAAGGATCTATGAACAATAGAGAAAGAGACTATAGAGATTGGCTGGAAGGATCTATGAACAATAGAGAAAGAGACTATAGAGATTGGCTGGAAGGATCTATGAACAATAGAGAAAGAGACTATAGAGATTGGCTGGAAGGAGCTATGAACAATAGAGAAAGAGACTATAGAGATTGGCTGGAAGGATCTATGAACAATAGAGAAAGAGACTATAGAGATTGGCTGGAAGGATCTATGAACAATAGAGAAAGAGACTATAGAGATTGGCTGGAAGGATCTATGAACAATAGAGAAAGAGACTATAGAGATTGGCTGGAAGGAGCTATGAACAATAGAGAAAGAGACTATAGAGATTGGCTGGAAGGATCTATGAACAATAGAGAAAGAGACTATAGAGATTGGCTGGAAGGATCTATGAACAATAGAGAAAGAGACTATAGAGATTGGCTGGAAGGATCTATGAACAATAGAGAAAGAGACTATAGAGATTGGCTGGAAGGATCTATGAACAATAGAGAAAGAGACTATAGAGATTGGCTGGAAGGATCTATGAACAATAGAGAAAGAGACTATAGAGATGGGCTGGAAGGATCTATGAACAATAGAGAAAGAGACTATAGAGATTGGCTGGAAGGATCTATGAACAATAGAGAAAGAGACTATAGAGATTGGCTGGAAGGATCTATGAACAATAGAGAAAGAGACTATAGAGATTGGCTGGAAGGATCTATGAACAATAGAGAAAGAGACTATAGAGATTGGCTGGAAGGATCTATGAACAATAGAGAAAGAGACTATAGAGATTGGCTGGAAGGATCTATGAACAATAGAGAAAGAGACTATAGAGATTGGCTGGAAGGATCTATGAACAATAGAGAAAGAGACTATAGAGATTGGCTGGAAGGAGCTATGAACAATAGAGAAAGAGACTATAGAGATTGGCTGGAAGGAGCTATGAACAATAGAGAAAGAGACTATAGAGAGGGCTGGATTTACCGTGTATGAGCTGGATTGTTTGGACTTACCTGTTGGCGTTTGGACCTGGACCTACCGAGAACCCGATTCGTGTACCGAATCCTGCTGTCCTTGACCTCGCCTACTGCCTGGGTGGACCAGGACGGAGAAACAAACGAACAGGTACTGTCCTGTTCGAAAGAACTCTCATTCCTGGGTGATTTGGAGACAGTTTCCCACTTAATTTGTGACAAACGCTCATAACCTTGAAGAAGTTATGTCACAATATACACAACATATACACCTGCTCGGCTATGAAAAGTAATCTGACATTTATTCTGCCATCTGACCTGTCCATCTTTAACCATTGTCAATATTATTTGACCCTGCTGGTCAACTGTGTGCAATCTAAGTGTCATATGATCTGTCACATGATCTCAGTAGATATACACCTGTTCTGAAAGGCCCCGGAGTCTGCAACACCACTAAGCAAGGGACACCACCAAGCAAGCAAGCGGCACCAAGGAGCTCTTCAAACAGGTCAGGGACAAAGTTGTGGAGAAGTACAGATCAGGGTTGGGTTATAAAACAATATCAGAAACTTTGAACACTCCACGAAGCACCATTAAATCCATTATTAAAAAATGGAAAGAATATGGCACCACAACAAACCTGCCAAGAGAGGGCCGCCCACCAAAACTCACGGACCAGGCAAGGAGGGCATTAACCAGAGAGGCATCAAAGCGACCAAAGATAACCCTGAAGGAGCTGCAAAGCTCCACAGCGGAGATTGGAGTATCTGTCCATAGGACCACTGTAAGCCGTACACTCCAAATCAAATCAAATCAAATGTATTTATATAGCCCTTCGTACATCAGCTGATATCTCAAAGTGCTGTACAGAAACCCAGCCTAAAACCCCAAACAGCAAGCAATGCAGGTGTAGAAGCACGGTGGCTAGGAAAAACTCCCTAGAAAGGCCAAAACCTAGGAAGAAACCTAGAGAGGAACCAGGCTATGTGGGGTGGCCAGTCCTCTTCTGGCTGTGCCCGGGTGGAGATTATAACAGAACATGGCCAAGATGTTCAAATGTTCATAAATGACCAGCATGGTCAAATAATAACAAGGCAGAACAGTTGAAACTGGAGCAGCAGCACAGTCAGGTGGACTGGAGACAGCAAGGAGTCATCATGTCAGGTCGTCCTGGGGCACGGTCCTTGGGCTCAGGTCCTCCGAGAGAGAGAAAGAAAGAGAGAATTAGAGAGAGCATATGTGGGGTGGTTAGTCCTCCTTGGCTGCGCCAGGCGGAGATCATAACAGAACATGGCCAAGATGTTCAAACGTTCATAAATGACCAGCATGGTCAAACAATAGTAAGGCAGAACAGTTGAAACTGGAGCAGCAGAGGCGGAACAGCAAGGAGTCATCATGTCAGGTAGCCTGGGGCATGGTCAGCAGGTGGAAACCAGCAGTGGCCAGGTGGACTGGGGACAGCAAGGAGTCATCATGTCAGGTAGACCTGGGGCATGGTCCCAGGGCTCAGGTCCTCCGAGAGAGAGAAAGAAAGAAGGAGAGAATTAGAGAATGCACACTTAGATTCACACAGGACACCGAATAGGACAGGAGAAGTACTCCAGATATAACAAACTGACCCTAGCCCCCGACACAAACTACTGCAGCATAAATACTGGAGGCTGAGACAGGAGGGGTCAGGAGAAACTCTACAGAGTTTAAAGAGCTTTATGGAAGAGTGGCCAGAAAAAAGCCATTGTTTAAAGAAAAAATAAGCAAACGCGTTTGGTGTTCACCAAAAGGCATGTGGGAGATTCCCCAAACATATGGAAGAAGATCCTCTGGTTAGATGAGACTAAAATTTAGCTTTTGGGCCATCAAGGAAAACGTTATGTCTGGCACAAACCCAACATCTCTCATCACCCCGAAAATATCATCCCCACAGTGAAACATGGTGGTGACAGCATCATGCTGTGGGGATGTTTTTCATCAGCAGGGACTGGGAAAGTGGTCAGAATTGAAGGAATGATGGATGGCGCTAAATACAGGGAAATTCTTGAGGGACACCTGTTTCAATCTTCAAGAGATTTAAGACTGAGACCGAGGTTCACCTTCCAGCAGGACAATGATCCTAAGCATACTGCTAAAGCAACACTGAAGTGGTTTACATTTATGGAAACATTTATGTCTTGGAATGGCCTAGTCAAAGCCCAGGGGTTGAATAGTTATGCGTGCTCAAGTTTTCCATTTTCTTTGTCTTGTTTCTTGTTTGTTTCACCCCACAAAATATTTAGCATCTTCAAAGTGGTAGGCATGTTGTGTAAATCAAATTATACAACCCCCCCAAAAATCCATTTTAATTCCAGGTTGTACGGCAACAAGATAGGGAAAATGCCAAGGGGGTGAATACTTTCGCAAGCCACTGTAAATACTATCAGCATATTGATTGTATGACCCAGGCTGGCAATATACTGGATCACTGCTATTCTAACTGGACCGTTGCTATTCTAACTGGACCGTTGCTATTCTAACTTCCGCGATGCATACAAGGCCTCTCCCCCGCCTCCGTTCGGCAAAACTTACCACAACTATAGGCAGAAATTCAAACAGGATGTACCCGTAACAAGGACCATTCAACGAGGTCTGACCAATCGGAATCCACGCTTCAAGATAGTTTTATCACACTGGGACATGTTCCAGGTAGCCTCGAATTATATAGATTTATACGCTGATTCGGTGAGTGAGTTTGTAAGGAAGTGCATTGAAATGAAAGTACCCTCTGTGACTATTAAAACCTACCTAACCAGAAACCAAGGATAGATGGCGGCTTTCGCACAAAACTGAAAGTGCGAACCACTGCATATTACCATGGAAAGATGACCGGGAATATGGCCAAATATAAACAGTGTAGTTATTCCTCCGCAAGGCAATCAAACAATCAAGCAATCAAACAAGCAAATGTCAGTATAGAGACAAAGTGGAGTCGCAATTCAACTGTTCAGACATGAGACGTATGTGGCAGGGTCTACAGACAATCACGGACACCGACGTCTTGCTTCCAGACAAACTCCAAACACCTTTCTTGCCCGCTTTGAGGATAAGAGTGCCACCGAAGTGGCCCGCCACCACTTCTCCATGGTCGATGTGAGAAAGATATTTAAACGTGTTAACCCTCACAAGGCTGCCGGCCCAGAGAACATCCCTAGACGCATCCTCAGAGCATGCACAGACCAGCTGGCTGGTGTGTTTACGAACTTCTTCAATCTCTCCCTATTCCAGTCTCCTGTCCCCACATGCTTCAAGATGGCCACCATTGTTCCTGTACCCAAGAAGGCAAAGGTAACTGAACCCGAATGACTATCACCCCGTAACACTCACTTCTGTCATCATAAATGATTATGGCATTCACATTGGTAGCCGAGAAGTGCTTTGAAAGGCTGGTTATGGCTCATATCAACAGTCCTCCCGGACACCCTAGCCCCACTGCAATTCGCATACCGTCCCAACAGATCCTGATCCTGGTGTCCAAATCCCAATGAACTATCATGGTCCAAACATACCAAGACAGTTGTGAAGAGGGCACGACAAAACCTTTCCCTTCAGGAGACTGAAAAGATTTGTCATGGGTCCTCAGATCCTCAAAAGGTTCTACAGCTGCACCATCGAGAGCATCCTGCCTGGTTGCATCACTGCCTGAACTGCCGGCATCTGGCCGTAAGGCGCTACAGAGGGTAGTGCTTCCTGTCATCCAGGACCTATAATAATAAGCGGTGTCAGAGGAAAGCACAGAAATTGTCAGAGACTCTAGTCACCCAAGATAAAAACTGTTTTCTCTTATAGACCGTTTTCTCTGCTACCGCTAACGGTAATGGAGCCATGTCTAGGACCAAAAGGCTCTTCAACAGCTTCAACCCCCATTAGACTGCTGAACAATTCATAAAAATCGCCACCTGACAATTTACATTGACCCCCTCTGTACAATGTTGCTACCAGCTGTTTGTTTGTTACCATAGTTACTCACCTACATGTACAGATTACCTCAACTAGCCTGTGCCCTTTCCACACTGACTCTGTACCAGTACCACCTGTATATAGCCTCCACATTGACTCTGTACCAGTACCACCTGTATATAGCCTCCACATTGACTCTGTACTGGTACCCCCTGTATATAGCCTCCACATTGACTCTGTACTGGTACCCTCTGTATATAGTCTCCACACTGACTCTGTACCAGTACCACCTGTATATAGCCTCCACATTGACTCTGTACTGGTACCCCCTGTATATAGCCTCCACATTGACTCTGTACTGGTACCCTGTATATAGTCCCCACACTGACCTGTACCGGTACCACCTGTATAGCCTCCACACTGACTCTGTACCGGTACCCCTGTATATAGCCTCCACATTGACTCAACACCTCTCAGAGAGCTCACATTGACTCTGTATCGGTACCCCCTGTATATACCCCCACACACTGACTCTGTACCAGTACCACCTGTATATAGCCTCCACATTGACTCTGTATCGGTACCCCCTGTATATAGCCTCCACACTGACTCAGTACCGATGCCCCCTGTATATAGCCTCCACACTGACTCAGTACCCCCTATATATAGCCTCCACACTGACTCTGTACCGTAACACCCTGTATATAGCCTCCACATTGACTCTGTACCGGTACCCTCTGTATATAGCCTCCACATTGACTCTGTACCAGTACCCCCTGTATATAGCCTCCACATTGACTCTGTACTGGTACCCCCTGTATATAGTCTCCCACATTGACTCTGTACTGGTACCCCCTGTATATAGTCTCACATAGACTCTGTACCGGTACCCCCTGTATATAGCCTCCACATTGACTCTGTACGGTACCCCCCTGTGATGGCTGTTAAGCAGCCATCACTAAATACAGAGAGGATGCAGCCTACATTGACATACAGACCTGAAATCATTGGCCACTTTAATAAGTATGTTTTTTTACTTTCTTGCATTACTCAGCTCATATGTGTATACTATACTATACTCATCGCTCATCCATATGTACATATTCTTATTCCATCCTTCAGATTTGTGTGTATTAGGAGTTGTTGTGCAATAGCTAGATTACTTGTTGATATTGCTGCACTGTCGAAACTAGAAGCACAAGCATTTCGCTACACACGCAATAACATCTGCTAACCATATGTATGTGACCAATAAAATTTGACTTGATTTGATTTTGTTACTTGATAATTAATAATGGCAATAGCCAACGATATTTGCATTCAAGCCTCAAAGTCTAACCTGATCCCAGATCTGTTCGTACTTTCTTGCCAACGCCGATGGCCATTGTCACAGAAAACAGAAACAGATCTGGGACCAATCAAAACACATTTATTTATAAAAGTCCCTTTTACATCAGCAGAGACCACAAACAGCAAGCAGATGCTTGCGAAAGCATGTTGCCTTGAAAAAACTCCCTCGAAAGGCAGGAACCTAGAGAGGAACCAGGCTATGAGCGGTGGCCAGTCCTCTTCTGGCTGTGCCGGGTGGAGATTATAAACCTAGAGAGGAACCAGGCTATGAGGAGTGGCCAGTCCTCTTCTGGCTGTGCCGGGTGGAGATTATAAACCTAGAGAGGAACCAGGCTATGAGGAGTGGCCAGTCCTCTTCTGGCTGTGCCTGGTGGAGATTATAAGAGTTCATGGCCATTAAGGCCAAATTGTTCAAAAGAAACCCAATAAATATATTAAAAGAAAAAAATATGTATTCTGTGATATACTTACATTTGTTAAATATATAATACTTAAAATAATCTTAATCAGTCCTCTCTGAGAAGATGTTAAGGGAGAAACACTTGTAGAAGGCCAGGCTACAAAGTTCTAGAAACCTGTTTGGGTGGGTGTGCTGCCCAAACCATTTCGTCACATCTGAAATAGAAAAATTCTGCCTGATATGTACTGCTTGTGTCTCCGCCTCAGACAAGTCACAGCAAGCTGACTGGAGACAGAGGTAGAAGTGTTCACAGCAAGCAGACTGGAAGACAGAGGTAGAAGTGTGCAGCAAGCTGACTGGAGACAGAGGGTAGAAGTGTTCACAGCAAGCTGACTGGAGACAGAGGTAGAAGTGTTCACAGCAAGCTGACTGGAGACAGGGGTAGAAGTGTTCACAGCAAGCTGACTGGAGACAGAGGTAGAAGTGTTCACAGCAAGCAGACTGAAGACAGAGGTAGAAGTGTTCACAGCAAGCAGACTGGAGACAGAGGTAGAAGTGTTCACAGCAAGCAGACTGAAGACAGAGGTAGAAGTGTTCACAGCAAGCAGACTGGAGACAGAGGGAGAAGTGTTCACAGCAAGCTGACTGGAGACAGAGGTAGAAGTGTTCACAGCAAGCTGACTGGAGACAGAGGTAGAAGTGTTCACAGCAACTGGACTGGAGACAGAGGTAGAAGTGTTCACAGCAAGTTGACTGGAGACAGAGGTAGAAGTGTTCACAGCAAGCTGACTGGAGACAGAGGTAGAAGTGTTCACAGCAAGCTGACTGGAGACAGAGGTAGAAGTGTTCACAGCAAGCTGACTGGAGACAAGAGGTAGAAGTGTTCACAGCAAGCTGACTGGAAACAGAGATAGAAGTATTTCACAGCAAGCTGACTGGAGACAGAGGTAGAAGTGTTCACAGCAAGCTGACTGGAGACAGAGGTAGAAGTGTTCACAGCAAGCTGACTGGAGACAGAGGTAGAAGTGTTCACAGCAAGCTGACTGGAGACAGAGGTAGAAGTGTTCACAGCAAGCTGACTGGAGACAGAGGTAGAAGTGTTCACAGCAACTGGACTGGAGACAGAGGTAGAAGTGTTCACAGCAAGCTGACTGGAGACAGAGGTAGAAGTGTTCACAGCAAGATGACTGGACACAGAGGTAGAAATGTTCACAGCAACTGGACTGGAGACACACTTAAATCACTGATTGCTGTTCACCTTAATACAGAATGTTTTTTAATGCTTCACATTAGGAAATGTATAGACAGTACGTTACAAGTTAAAATGTGTTTAAATATTATTCATAAAACAGTAATAAACCATTGTTTGAAACTGTTGAAACATTTTACAGTAGGAGTAATAGTTTAGAAAACAGAATTGTCATTTTATAGTAAAAGAGCTGAGTGTTTTTTCTAATGACCATAACAATAAAAATAGGATCCTCTGTTTCTGTACCTACCCTTGTTGACCTTGTTGACCTTGTTGGGCCAGTGGAGTGAGTCTGCTGTTCCAGTCGTACACACTGAATCTCACTCAACTGGCCCCCAACAACAATCAACACACACACCTGTGATCAACTGGCCCCCAACAACAATCAACACACACACCTGTGATCAACTGGCCCCCAACAACAATCAACACACACACCTGTGATCAACTGGCCCCCAACAACAATCAACACACACACCTGTGATCAACTGGCCCCCAACTACAATCAACACACACACCTGTGATCAACTGGCCCCCAACAACAATCAACACACACACCTGTGATCAACTGGCCCCCAACAACAATCAACACACACACCTGTGATCAACTGGCCCCCAACAACAATCAACACACACACCTGTGATCAATCAACAACCAACAACAACAATCAACACACAACACCTGTGATCAACTGCCCCCAACAACAATCAACACACACACCTGTGATCAACTGGCCCCAACAACAACCAACACACACACCTGTGATCAACTGGCCCCCAACAACAATCAACACACACACCTGTGATCAACTGGCCCCCAACAACAATCAACACACACCTGTGATCAACTGGCCCCCAACAACAACAACACACACATCAACTGGCCCCCAACTACAATCAACACACACCTGTGATCAACTGGCCCCCAACAACAATCAACACACACACACTGTGATCAACTGGCCCCCAACAACAATCAACACACACCTGTGATCAACTGGCCCCAACAACAATCAACACACACACCTGTGATCAACTGGCCCCAACAACAATCAACACACACATCAACTGTGATCACACACCTGGATCAACTGGCCCTCAACAACAACCAACACATTACAATAACTGGGCCCCCAACAACCAACACACACACCTGTGATCAACTGGCCCCCAACAACAATCAACACACACACCTGTGATCAACTGGCCCCAACAATCTCAACCAACAACTGGCCCTCAACAACACAACTGTGATCAACTGGCCCCCAACAACAATCAACACACACACCTGTGATCCTTTGATCAACTGGCCTAACAACAACCAACACACACACCTGTGATCAACTGTCTCCCAACAACAATCAACACACACCTGTGATCAACTGGCCCCCAACAATCAACACACACACCTGTGATCAACTGGCCCCCAACAACAATCAACACACACACCTGTGATCAACTGGCCCCCAACAACAATCAACACACCTGTGATCAACTGGGCCCCCAACTACAATCAACACACACACCTGTGATCAACTGCCCCCAACAACAACCAACACACACACTCTGTGATCAACTGGCCCCCAACAACAACCAACACACACACCTGTGATCAACTGGCCCCCAACAACAATCAACACACACACCTGTGATCAACTGGCCCCCAACAACAACCAACACACACACCTGTGATCAACTGGCCCCCAACAACAATCAACACACACACCTGTGATCAACTGGCCCCCCGACAACAATCAACACACACACCTGTGATCAACTGGCCCCCACAACAATCAACACACACCTGTGATCAACTGGCCCCCAACAACAATCAACACACACCTGTGATCAACTGGCCCCAACAACAACCAACACACACACCTGTGATCAACTGGCCCCCAACAACAATCAACACACACCTGTGATCAACTGGCCCCCAACAGCAATCAACACACACCTGTGATCAACTGGCCCCCAACAACAACCAACACACACACCTGTGATCAACTGGCCCCCAACAACAACCAACACACACACCTGTGAT
>NC_060185.1:5664493-5673993 GCF_021184085.1 Oncorhynchus gorbuscha | reverse complement strand
ACAGGAGTGAAAATGAATTACTGTCCAGTTTTGTCCAATTTTTACAGGGACCAAACTCCTTTCCTGCTCATTTTAACGCGCAGAAATCAGAAATAATTTCCTCCCTTTAAAACTGCTCTGTATGTCTGTCCCTCGCTCTGCGTTCACAATATCATCAGTGGAAACTAGTTGTAGCTAAATACGTTCATGGACAATTTAGAGGATTTTAGCTAACCTGCTACAACAACAAAAAAGTCCCTTCAACGAGTCAGCGACGTCAGACCTGCGCTGAGAACAGTGCAGAGTGTCCACCAACGCGATAGTACGATCTGCGCGTGAGTAGCCATAGCAACTGTTCCGCTCCGCTGCTTCCCCATAGCAACTGCTCAGCTCGGCTGCTTCCCCATAGCAACTGCTCCGCCCGGCTGCTTCTCAGCGCTCACCAGACAGTCGCCTGTATACACAGCTGAAGATTTTGGCAATAAAGGCAACCCTTCTCCTTACCCAATTACGGATTAACTCATGGTATGGACATGTGCTACTGTGTCCTTGTAAAGTAGTGACTAGCTACAGTGAGCCAACGGAAGGGAGGGAGGGGGGGTATTTTTTTTTTAAATAGATTTTTATTATGTAAACTCTATTAGACCTACAGACAGTTGTAGTTTTTATGAAATGCTCCACACTACATAGTTATTTTGAGAGGACAGCAAATGTACACTTTTATACAAGCTGTACACTCACTACTTTACATTGTAGCAAAGTGTCATTTCTTCAGTGTTGTCACATGAAAAGATAATACTCAAATATTTACAAAAATGTGAGGGTGTACTCAATTTTGTGATATACTGTGTGTATATATATATATATTCCTGTACTGCCCGTTCCTGTGGACTGTCGATCCTGTCCAGAACTTAACTCTATAACTAGACTCCCAAGCCTGGATCTGTGACAGTCTGAAGAGGGACTGTAGGAGCCTGTTGATAAGCCTGGATCTGTGACAGTGTGAAGAGGGACTGTAATGAGCCTGTTGATAAGCCTGGATCTGTGACAGTCTGAAGGGGGACTGTAGGAGCCTGTTGATAAGCCTGGATCTGTGACAGTGTGAAGAGGGACTGTAATGAGCCTGTTGATAAGCCTGGATCTGTGACAGTGTGAAGAGGGACTGTAATGAGCCTGTTGATAAGCCTGGATCTGTGACAGTCTGAAGGGGGACTGTAGGAGCCTGTTGATAAGCCTGGATCTGTGACAGTCTGAAGGGGGACTGTAGGAGCCTGTTGATAAGCCTGGATCTGTGACAGTGTGAAGAGGGACTGTAATGAGCCTGTTGATAAGCCTGGATCTGTGACAGTCTGAAGAGGGACTGTAGGAGCCTGTTGATAAGCCTGGATCTGTGACAGTCTGAAGAGGGACTGTAATGAGCCTGTTGATAAGCCTGGATCTGTGACAGTGTGAAGAGGGACTGTAATGAGCCTGTTGATAAGCCTGGATCTGTGACAGTCTGAAGGGGGACTGTAGGAGCCTGTTGATAAGCCTGGATCTGTGACAGTGTGAAGAGGGACTGTAGTAATGAGCCTGTTGATAAGCCTGGATCTGTGACAGTGTGAAGAAGGACTGTAGTAATGAGCCTGTTGATAAGCCTGGATCTGTGACAGTGTGAAGAGGGACTGTATGAGCCTGTTGATAAGCCTGGATCTGTGACAGTGTGAAGAGGGACTGTATGAGCCTGTTGATAAGCCTGGATCTGTGACAGTGTGAAGGACTGTAGGAGCCTGTTGATAAGCCTGGATCTGTGACAGTGTGAAGAAGGATAGAGACGTGAAGAGATGTTTTACAAGCGCCAGTCGTTAGAGGCCTCTTTAACCAAGACACACACAAATTACTCAAACTAACACCTCTCTGTTATTAAGTGTCAGGATGCAGTACTCTTCTCTCCAACTGTTACTTAGCAACGTTTTCATTTATTGTTTATTACATTTGAGTTTATTTCACCTTTATTTAACCAGGTAGGCCAGTTGAGAACAAGTTTTCATTTACAACTGCAACCTGGCCAAGATAAAGCAAAACAGTGCGACACAAACAACAACACAGAGTTACACGTGGAATCGACAAACGTACAGTCAATAACACAATAGAAAAGTCAATATACAGTGTGTGTAAATGTAGTAATATTAGGGAGGTACATGTTATGGCATGTTGTGGAAGATGATGAACAAAACTCTTCACTTATCGTAACTCTACAGTAAGTATTAGCAGGCAGGGTGAACATACAGTGGGGCAAAAAAGTATTTAGTCAGCCACCAATTGTGCAAGTTCTCCCACTTAAAAAGATGAGAGGCCTGTAATTTTCATCATAGGTACACTTCAACTATGACAGACAAAATGAGAAGAAAAAATCCAGAAAATAGTGTCTAGTAGTGTCGGAAGGTGGGTGAGATTGTTGTCATCTGATAGGGAACAGACTAGTAGTGTCATCTGATAGGGAACAGACTAGTAGTGTCATCTGATAGAGAACAGACTAGTAGTGTCATCTGACAGGGAACAGACTAGTAGTGTCATCTGATAGGGAACAGACTAGTAGTGTCATCTGATAGGGAACAGACTAGTAGTGTCAGAAGGTCATCTGATAGGGAACAGACTAGTAGTGTCATCTGATAGGGAACAGACTAGTAGTGTCATCTGATAGGGAACAGACTAGTAGTGTCATCTGATAGGGAACAGACTAGTAGTGTCAGAAGGTCATCTGATAGGGAACAGACTAGTAGTGTCATCTGATAGGGAACAGACTAGTAGTGTCAGAAGGTCATCTGATAGGGAACAGACTAGTAGTGTCATCTGATAGGGAACAGACTAGTAGTGTTGGAAGGTAGGTGAGATTGTTGGCTTCTACTTGGCAGGTCAGGAGGAGTAATTTTCCCTTGACGGCTTTGACAAGGCTGTACATCTGATGCGCAGTTCGTTCATGAGGGTCATGATGTCCACGGTGAAGACAAAATCAGCCAACCATTCTTTATCTTGCAGTTGAGGGAAGTCCACATATTTTCCTTTCATTCGCAAAAACTCTGCAATCTCCGACTTCAGGTCCCACACCCTTTTAAGCACCTTCCCCAAACTCAGCCATCTCACGTTTGTGCAGTAGGGGAGATCTGCATGACCCGACTCTGTCTCTTCCAACAGTGAGACAAACTGCCTGTAGTCCTCTTATGAAGTTTACCACTTTAGTGACTGTATCCACAACAGGTCTCATTTTCAGAACACATTTACAGAGCACCTCCTGATCAATAATGCAATGCAGGAACATAATTTTCTGATCTGGGTTCAGCTCAGCTACTTCATCTTGTATCCTTTTCAAGAGGCCAATGTTTTTTCCTGTCTAGTTCGGGCAGCCAATCAGTGGTCCCACTGGATAACTTTTCAAAACTTCAGTCCCAGCTTTGCCACACCCTTATTAACAACCTCCAATAAATCCTTCCCTGTGTTTGTGCTCTTCATTGACTGCCCTGAAGCTCCTCTGTCATTTCAAAGTCTGGGGTTATGACCTCGTGAGAATATCAACAACTGCACCGTGTCAGGTGCATCACTGCTCTCAAACAGGGTCAAGGAGAAATAGGTGAAATCGTACAAGACCTTGTCTTTATATTGTCGTTCCATATTCTCTGCGTTGTCCTCAACGCGCCGTGCCACTGTTCGTCTTGACAGGGAAACATTTTCAAACACTTCTTTATTGTCGGGGGCAAAGTATTGCTGCGGAGTCAATTAAACATTCTTTAATGAATTCGCCCTCAGCGCACGGCTTGCTGTGTTTAGCAGTTTTGTGGGACAGTACATAGCTAGCTCTCGCAATTCCGTCGTTTGTTGAATGCAGTTTTGTGAAAAGATGCTCTTGCCCTGTGCTCAGAAGACATATTCCTATGTTTCTCTGCATGCTTCGTCTGGAAGTGACGGGACACGTTGTAGTCTTTCAAGACAGCGATGCTCTCTTTGCACACGAAGCACACAGCTTTCCCTGATGCCTCAATAAAGACGTATTTGGATGTCCAGTCTCGCTGGAACTTCCTACATTCATCGTCTACTTTCCTTTTCTTTTAAATCTTAGAAAAACTTTTTTTTGGCGCAATTTCTAGCTAGCTACTATTTGTAACTGTGATGTGTGTGTCAGTCACTGTCTGTCCTCGTAACAGTTGTTATTCATACGGGCCTTCAAAATAAAGGTGGGAGTTAAATCATTACACAAAGGAGAGTGTTCATTGGACTTTTAATTTGAAAAACAAATACGTTTTTCAAAACTTTACTATCGCAAATACTTTATGTGATCTGAGCATGATTCTGCTGGCCGTATTGAGTCGGGTCGCAGGCCTCATACGGCGCCCTGGGCCCGGCCTTCGCCCAGGCCTGGACTAGACACTATGTCCTGACTGGCTGTGTTTTGGCTGCTGTTGCACCATCTACTGTACCAGGAATAGTCTACTAGTCTTTGTTGTTTAACTAGTCTTTGTCGTTTAACTAGTCTTTGTGTTATGCAGGTGAATGAGGACCCAAAAGCGACTTGGCGAAAACAGAGTCTTTAATCCAGTAAAGTAAAATACAATCAAAAAACAACTTCCACTCGTAATGACGAGAACCGACTGGAGACTCGATCTTGAACAGCAGGTAGCCTCGGGAAGGCACTTGAACCTAGCAGACTCAGACACCTGCTCACCACGCAGCATCTGAGGGAAACACGACACGACTGGGCGATACACAAACACAGCACGGTGACCAATACATACAAGGATCCGACAGGACAGGAACGGAACACAAAGGAAGAAATAGGGACTCTAATCAGGGGAAAGGATCGGGAACAGGTGTGGGAAGACTAAATGATTGATTAGGGGAATAGGAACAGCTGGGAGCAGGAACGGAACGATAGAGAGAAGAGAGAGCGAGAGAGTGAGAGAGGGAGGGGGAGAGAGAGGGATAGAAAGAGGGAACGAACCTAATAAGACCAGCAGGGGGAAACGAACAGAAGGAAAGCATAATGACAAGACAATATATGACAAAACATGACAGTACCCCCCACTCACCGAGCGCCTCCTGGCGCTCTCGAGGAAGGAACACTGGCGGCAACGGAGGAAATCATAGATCAAACGGTCCAGCACGTCCCGAGAAAGAACCCAACTCCTCTCCTCAGGACCGTAACGAAAAAAACGATAAAAGGGAAACTAGGTACTACTCTAAAAAAAAAAAAATGAGACACGGGTAGAGAACTGAAAACTTTAGAGCAAACAGGACCAAACAGGCCAGGAGAGTAACAACTAGGGACAGACTGAGACACAGCAAGGGCAGGAACAAGAACAGGAGAGATGCGATGGCAGGGAACAGACTGAGACCCAGCAAGACCAGGAGCAGAAGCAGAAAAATACGCACAAGGGTGGACCCCATCGTCAGTATCGGAGCGCTGGGACAGAATGGCTCCCACGCCCACCCCGACGCGTCAACCTCAACAATAAACTGTTTAGTGACGTCAGGTGCAACAAGGATAGGAGCGGAAGCAAACGCTTCTTAAAGAGATCAGAACAACAATCATACGACCGGTGAGGAGGAAGGGAGTTGGTTCTGGACCGACTGAAGACCGTGCGCAGACCATGATATTCCTCCGGCACTCCTGTCAAATCACCAGGTTCCTCCTGAGAAGAGGGGACAGAACAAACAGGAGAAATAGCAGACATTAAACACTTCACATGACAAGAAACGCTCCAGGAAAGGACAGAACCACTAGACCAATCAAAAGAAGGATTATGACACACTAGCCAGGGATGACCCAAAACAACAGGTGTAAAAGGTGAACAAAAATCAAAAAGAAATGGTCTCACTATGGTTACCAGATACAGTGAGGGTTAAAGGTAGTGTTTCATATAATATACTGGGGAGAGGACTACCATCCAAGGCAAACATGACCGTGGGCTCCCTAACTGTCTGAGAGGAATGTCATGTTCCCGCGCCCAGGCTTCGTCCATAAAACAGCCCTCTGCCCCAGAGTCTATTAATGCACTGCAGGATGCTGCCGATCCGGTCCAGCGTAGATGGACCGGTAAAGTAGTACATGTACTTGACGGAGAGGACCGTCTAGTAGCGCTTATCAGTCGCCCTCCGCTTACTGATGAGCTCTGGCCTTTAACTGGACATGACATGACAAAATGACCAGCGGAACCGCAATAGAGACAGAGGCGGTTGGTGATTCTCCGTTCCCTCTCCTTAGCCGAGATGCGAATACCCCCAGCTGCATGGGCTCAACACCTGAGTCAGTGGGGAAAGACGGTAGTGTCGGAGAGAGGGAGACACAGTTAACGCGAGCTCTCTTCTATGAGCTCGGTGACGAAGATCTACCCGTCGTTCAATGCGAATAGCGAGTTCAATCAAAGAATCCACGCTGGATGGAACCTCCCGAGAGAGAATCTCATCCTTAACCTTAGCGTGGAGTCCCTCCAGAAAACGAGCGAGCAACGCCTGCTCGTTCCAGTTACTGGAGGCAGCAAGAGTGCGAAACTCTATTGAGTAATCCGTTATGGATCGATTACCTTGACATAGGGAAGACAGGGACCAGGAAGCTTCTTTCCCAAAAACTGAGCGATCAAAAACCCTTATCATCTCCTCTTTAAAGTTCAGATAATTGTTAGTACACTCAGCGCTTGCCTCCCAGATAGCTGTGCCCCACTGCCGAGCCCGACCAGTAAGGAGTGATATGACGTAGGCAATCCGAGCTCTCTCTCTTGAGTATGTGTTGGGTTGGAGAGAGAACACGATATCACACTGGGTGAGAAAGGAGCGGCACTCAGTGGGCTGCCCAGAATAACAAGGTGGGTTATTAACCCTAGGTTCCGGAGGCTCGGAAGAACCGGAAGTAGCTGGTGACACGAGACGAAGACTCTGATACTGTCTTGAGAGGTCGGAGACCTGAGCGGCCAGGGTCTCAACGGCATGCCGAGCAGCAGACAATTCCTGCTCGTGTCTGCCGAGCATCGCTCCCTGGAACTCGAGAGTAGAGTAGAGAGAATCCATAGTCGCTGGGTCCATTCTTGGTCGGATCCTTCTGTTATGCAGGTGAATGAGGACCCAAAAGCGACTTGGCGAAAACAGAGTCTTTAATCCAGTAAAGTAAAATACAATCAAAAAACACAACTTCCACTCGTAATGACGAGAACCGACTGGAGACTCGATCTTGAACAGCAGGTAGCCTCGGGAAGGCACTTGAACCTAGCAGACTCAGACACCTGCTCACCACGCAGCATCTGAGGGAAACACGACACGACTGGGCGATACACAAACACAGCACGGTGACCAATACATACAAGGATCCGACAGGACAGGAACGGAACACAAAGGAAGAAATAGGGACTCTAATCAGGGGAAAGGATCGGGAACAGGTGTGGGAAGACTAAATGATTGATTAGGGGAATAGGAACAGCTGGGAGCAGGAACGGAACGATAGAGAGAAGAGAGAGCGAGAGAGTGAGAGAGGGAGGGGGAGAGAGAGGGATAGAAAGAGGGAACGAACCTAATAAGACCAGCAGGGGGAAACGAACAGAAGGGAAAGCATAATGATAAGACAATATATGACAAAACATGACACTTTGTCGTTGAACTAGTCTTTGTCGTTGAACTAGTCTTTGTCGTTTAACTAGTCTTTGTCGTTTAACTAGTCTTTGTTGTTTAACTAGTCTTTGTCGTTTAACTAGTCTTTGTCGTTTAACTAGTCTTTGTCGTTTAACTAGTCTTTGTTGTTTAACTAGTCTTTGTCGTTTAACTAGTCTTTGTTGTTTAACTAGTCTTTGTCGTTGAACTAGTCTTTGTCGTTTAACTAGTCTTTGTCGTTGAACTAGTCTTTGTCGTTGAACTAGTCTTTGTCGTTTAACTAGTCTTTGTCGTTTAACTAGTCTTTGTTGTTTAACTAGTCTTTGTCGTTTAACTAGTCTTTGTTGTTTAACTAGTCTTTGTCGTTTAACTAGTCTTTGTCGTTGAACTAGTCTTTGTCGTTTAACTAGTCTTTGTCGTTTAACTAGTCTTTGTCGTTTAACTAGTCTTTGTTGTTTAACTAGTCTTTGTCGTTTAACTAGTCTTTGTTGTTTAACTAGTCTTTGTCGTTGAACTAGTCTTTGTCGTTGAACTAGTCTTTGTCGTTGAACTAGTCTTTGTTGTTTAACTAGTCTTTGTCGTTTAACTAGTCTTTGTCGTTGAACTAGTCTTTGTCGTTGAACTAGTCTTTGTCGTTTAACTAGTCTTTGTTGTTGAACTAGTCTTTGTCGTTTAACTAGTCTTTGTCGTATAACTAGTCTTTGTTGTTTAACTAGTCTTTGTTGTTTAACTAGTCTTTGTTGTTGATGGTGTTGGTCAACTGCGGTTGTGGCATGTTTTTGTCATTGTCAGGACTCCTGACCCTAGGCATGCTCTGATAGGCAGATATAGTAAGGGGTGTGTCCCAGCATTTGTTCCCTGATGGAGAGAGACAGACAGCTGGCAGGTCCTAAGAGCTAGGCCCCTGATCCTTTCACTTGTGCTGAACACTACACCTGTCTCTCTGTGTTGTCTGGAGCCCCGGTACTACTGCTACCACAAGGCCAGACTGTGGCACCCTCCGTTCTTATTTACATCCACAGACACTGAGACTATGTGGGCCTGGCTGGCTGGCTGGGCGGCTGGCTGGGTGGCTGGCTGGCTGGATGGCTGGCTGGGTGGGTGGCTGGATGGGTGGCTGGGTGGGTGGCTGAGTGGCTGTGTGGGTGGGTATGTAGCTGGCTGGCTGGCTCGCTGTCTGGCTGGCTGGGTGGGTGGCTGGCTGGGTGGCTGGGTGGGTGGCTGAGTGGCTGTGTGGGTGGGTATGTAGCTGGCTGGCTGACTGGGTGGGTGGGTGGCTGACTGGCTGTCTGGCCGGTTGGGTGGGTGGCTGGCTCGGTGGGTGGCTGGCTGAGTGGCTGTGTGGCTGTGTGGGTGGGTGGGTAGCTGGCTGACTGGGTGGGTGGGTGGGTGTTTCACTTAGAAGCCATCCCCAGTAGCCTCCAGATAGATTTTGTAGACTGAAACAGAGAAAACAGCTGTCAACATACCATCCCTGGGTGGACATCATCCCACCCCAGTGTCTGTAGACACTTCTCCTTTCTGTCTCTCTCTCTCTCTCTCTCTCTCTCTCTCTCTCTCTCTCTCTCTCTGTCTCTCTCTCTGTCTCTCTCTCTCTCTCTCTCTCTCTCTCTCTCTCTCTCTCTCTCTCTCTCTGTCTCTCTCTCTCTCTCTCTCTCTCTCTCTCTGTCTCTCTGTCTCTCTGTCTCTCTCTCTCTCTCTCTCTCTCTCTCTCTCTCTCTCTCTCTCTCT
The DNA here is from genome assembly GCF_021184085.1 of Oncorhynchus gorbuscha. Taxonomy (NCBI): domain Eukaryota; kingdom Metazoa; phylum Chordata; class Actinopteri; order Salmoniformes; family Salmonidae; genus Oncorhynchus; species Oncorhynchus gorbuscha. The sequence continues at coordinate 5,664,675 of NC_060185.1, read as the reverse complement.
CTCTCTCTCTCTCTCTCTATTTATACATATATTTGTAAATGAAACAGTAGCCTTGCTTGGTAGCTATGAGTCCAACAGACAGAGAGCCAGGGGGCAAGTTGGTACAGTACTTGGTGGTGAGATAAAATAATCTGCCTAAAATGTGTTTGGCTGAAGACTGACAGACAGACAGACTGACAGAC
>NC_060185.1:5646993-5659493 GCF_021184085.1 Oncorhynchus gorbuscha | reverse complement strand
TGTAATGCTGATTTTACTCTACAGTCGTCTCTCTCATGCTGTTGTAATGCTGATTTTACTCTACAGTCGTCTCTCTCATGCTGTTGTAATGCTGATTTTACTCTACAGTCGTCTCTCTCATGCTGTTGTAATGCTGATTTTACTCTACAGTCGTCTCTCTCATGCTGTTGTAAGGCTGATTTTACTCTACAGTCGTCTCTCTCATGCTGTTGTAATGCTGATTTTACTCTGCAGTCGTCTCTCTCATGCTGTTGTAATGCTGATTTTACTCTACAGTCGTCTCTCTCATGCTGTTGTAATGCTGATTTTACTCTACAGTCGTCTCTCTCATGCTGTTGTAAGGCTGATTTTACTCTACAGTCGTCTCTCTCATGCTGTTGTAATGCTGATTTTACTCTACAGTCGTCTCTCTCATGCTGTTGTAATGCTGATTTTACTCTACAGTCGTCTCTCTCATGCTGTTGTAAGGCTGATTTTACTCTACAGTCGTCTCTCTCATGCTGTTGTAATGCTGATTTTACTCTGCAGTCGTCTCTCTCATGCTGTTGTAAGGCTGATTTTACTCTACAGTCGTCTCTCTCATGCTGTTGTAATGCTGATTTTACTCTACAGTCGTCTCTCTCATGCTGTTGTAAGGCTGATTTTACTCTACAGTCGTCTCTCTCATGCTGTTGTAATGCTGATTTTACTCTGCAGTCGTCTCTCTCATGCTGTTGTAAGGCTGATTTTACTCTACAGTCGTCTCTCTCATGCTGTTGTAAGGCTGATTTTACTCTACAGTCGTCTCTCTCATGCTGTTGTAATGCTGATTTTACTCTACAGTCGTCTCTCTCATGCTGTTGTAATGCTGATTTTACTCTACAGTCGTCTCTCTCATGCTGTTGTAATGCTGATTTTACTCTACAGTCGTCTCTCTCATGCTGTTGTAAGGCTGATTTTACTCTACAGTCGTCTCTCTCATGCTGTTGTAATGCTGATTTTACTCTGCAGTCGTCTCTCTCATGCTGTTGTAAGGCTGATTTTACTCTACAGTCGTCTCTCTCATGCTGTTGTAAGGCTGATTTTACTCTACAGTCGTCTCTCTCATGCTGTTGTAAGGCTGATTTTACTCTACAGTCGTCTCTCTCATGCTGTTGTAAGGCTGATTTTACTCTACAGTCGTCTCTCTCATGCTGTTGTAATGCTGATTTTACTCTGCAGTCGTCTCTCTCATGCTGTTGTAAGGCTGATTTTACTCTACAGTCGTCTCTCTCATGCTGTTGTAAGGCTGATTTTACTCTACAGTCGTCTCTCTCATGCTGTTGTAATGCTGATTTTACTCTACAGTCGTCTCTCTCATGCTGTTGTAATGCTGATTTTACTCTACAGTCGTCTCTCTCATGCTGTTGTAATGCTGATTTTACTCTACAGTCGTCTCTCTCATGCTGTTGTAATGCTGATTTTACTCTACAGTCGTCTCTCTCATGCTGTTGTAATGCTGATTTTACTCTACAGTCGTCTCTCTCATGCTGTTGTAATGCTGATTTTACTCTACAGTCGTCTCTCTCATGCTGTTGTAATGCTGATTTTACTCTACAGTCGTCTCTCTCATGCTGTTGTAATGCTGATTTTACTCTACAGTCGTCTCTCTCATGCTGTTGTAATGCTGATTTTACTCTGCAGTCGTCTCTCTCATGCTGTTGTAAGGCTGATTTTACTCTACAGTCGTCTCTCTCATGCTGTTGTAATGCTGATTTTACTCTACAGTCGTCTCTCTCATGCTGTTGTAATGCTGATTTTACTCTACAGTCGTCTCTCTCATGCTGTTGTAATGCTGATTTTACTCTACAGTCGTCTCTCTCATGCTGTTGTAATGCTGATTTTACTCTACAGTCGTCTCTCTCATGCTGTTGTAATGCTGATTTTACTCTACAGTCGTCTCTCTCATGCTGTTGTAATGCTGATTTTACTCTGCAGTCGTCTCTCTCATGCTGTTGTAAGGCTGATTTTACTCTACAGTCGTCTCTCTCATGCTGTTGTAAGGCTGATTTTACTCTACAGTCGTCTCTCTCATGCTGTTGTAATGCTGATTTTACTCTGCAGTCGTCTCTCTCATGCTGTTGTAATGCTGATTTTACTCTACAGTCGTCTCTCTCATGCTGTTGTAAGGCTGATTTTACTCTACAGTCGTCTCTCTCATGCTGTTGTAATGCTGATTTTACTCTACAGTCGTCTCTCTCATGCTGTTGTAATGCTGATTTTACTCTACAGTCGTCTCTCTCATGCTGTTGTAATGCTGATTTTACTCTACAGTCGTCTCTCTCATGCTGTTGTAATGCTGATTTTACTCTACAGTCGTCTCTCTCATGCTGTTGTAATGCTGATTTTACTCTACAGTCGTCTCTCTCATGCTGTTGTAATGCTGATTTTACTCTACAGTCGTCTCTCTCATGCTGTTGTAATGCTGATTTTACTCTACAGTCGTCTCTCTCATGCTGTTGTAAGGCTGATTTTACTCTACAGTCGTCTCTCTCATGCTGTTGTAATGCTGATTTTACTCTGCAGTCGATTCTCTCATGCTGTTGTAAGGCTGATTTTACTCTGCAGTCGTCTCTCTCATGCTGTTGTAAGGCTGATTTTACTCTACAGTCGTCTCTCTCATGCTGTTGTAAGGCTGATTTTACTCTACAGTCGTCTCTCTCATGCTGTTGTAAGGCTGATTTTACTCTGCAGTCGTCTCTCTCATGCTGTTGTAATGCTGATTTTACTCTACAGTCGTCTCTCTCATGCTGTTGTAATGCTGATTTTACTCTACAGTCGTCTCTCTCATGCTGTTGTAATGCTGATTTTACTCTACAGTCGTCTCTCTCATGCTGTTGTAATGCTGATTTTACTCTACAGTCGTCTCTCTCATGCTGTTGTAATGCTGATTTTACTCTACAGTCGTCTCTCTCATGCTGTTGTAATGCTGATTTTACTCTACAGTCGTCTCTCTCATGCTGTTGTAATGCTGATTTTACTCTACAGTCGTCTCTCTCATGCTGTTGTAATGCTGATTTTACTCTACAGTCGTCTCTCTCATGCTGTTGTAAGGCTGATTTTACTCTACAGTCGTCTCTCTCATGCTGTTGTAATGCTGATTTTACTCTGCAGTCGATTCTCTCATGCTGTTGTAATGCTGATTTTACTCTACAGTCGTCTCTCTCATGCTGTTGTAATGCTGATTTTACTCTACAGTCGTCTCTCTCATGCTGTTGTAATGCTGATTTTACTCTACAGTCGTCTCTCTCATGCTGTTGTAAGGCTGATTTTACTCTACAGTCGTCTCTCTCATGCTGTTGTAATGCTGATTTTACTCTGCAGTCGTCTCTCTCATGCTGTTGTAAGGCTGATTTTACTCTACAGTCGTCTCTCTCATGCTGTTGTAAGGCTGATTTTACTCTACAGTCGTCTCTCTCATGCTGTTGTAAGGCTGATTTTACTCTACAGTCGTCTCTCTCATGCTGTTGTAATGCTGATTTTACTCTGCAGTCGTCTCTCTCATGCTGTTGTAAGGCTGATTTTACTCTACAGTCGTCTCTCTCATGCTGTTGTAAGGCTGATTTTACTCTACAGTCGTCTCTCTCATGCTGTTGTAATGCTGATTTTACTCTACAGTCGTCTCTCTCATGCTGTTGTAATGCTGATTTTACTCTACAGTCGTCTCTCTCATGCTGTTGTAATGCTGATTTTACTCTACAGTCGTCTCTCTCATGCTGTTGTAATGCTGATTTTACTCTACAGTCGTCTCTCTCATGCTGTTGTAATGCTGATTTTACTCTACAGTCGTCTCTCTCATGCTGTTGTAATGCTGATTTTACTCTACAGTCGTCTCTCTCATGCTGTTGTAATGCTGATTTTACTCTACAGTCGTCTCTCTCATGCTGTTGTAATGCTGATTTTACTCTACAGTCGTCTCTCTCATGCTGTTGTAATGCTGATTTTACTCTGCAGTCGTCTCTCTCATGCTGTTGTAAGGCTGATTTTACTCTACAGTCGTCTCTCTCATGCTGTTGTAATGCTAATTTTACTCTACAGTCGTCTCTCTCATGCTGTTGTAATGCTGATTTTACTCTACAGTCGTCTCTCTCATGCTGTTGTAATGCTGATTTTACTCTACAGTCGTCTCTCTCATGCTGTTGTAATGCTGATTTTACTCTACAGTCGTCTCTCTCATGCTGTTGTAATGCTGATTTTACTCTACAGTCGTCTCTCTCATGCTGTTGTAATGCTGATTTTACTCTGCAGTCGTCTCTCTCATGCTGTTGTAAGGCTGATTTTACTCTACAGTCGTCTCTCTCATGCTGTTGTAATGCTGATTTTACTCTACAGTTGTCTCTCTCATGCTGTTGTAATGCTGATTTTACTCTACAGTCGTCTCTCTCATGCTGTTGTAATGCTGATTTTACTCTACAGTCGTCTCTCTCATGCTGTTGTAATGCTGATTTTACTCTACAGTCGTCTCTCTCATGCTGTTGTAATGCTGATTTTACTCTACAGTCGTCTCTCTCATGCTGTTGTAAGGCTGATTTTACTCTACAGTCGTCTCTCTCATGCTGTTGTAAGGCTGATTTTACTCTACAGTCGTCTCTCTCATGCTGTTGTAAGGCTGATTTTACTCTGCAGTCGTCTCTCTCATGCTGTTTTAATGCTGATTTTACTCTACAGTCGTCTCTCTCATGCTGTTGTAATGCTGATTTTACTCTACAGTCGTCTCTCTCATGCTGTTGTAAGGCTGATTTTACTCTACAGTCGTCTCTCTCATGCTGTTGTAAGGCTGATTTTACTCTACAGTCGTCTCTCTCATGCTGTTGTAAGGCTGATTTTACTCTACAGTCGTCTCTCTCATGCTGTTGTAAGGCTGATTTTACTCTACAGTCGTCTCTCTCATGCTGTTGTAATGCTGATTTTACTCTACAGTCGTCTCTCTCATGCTGTTGTAAGGCTGATTTTACTCTACAGTCGTCTCTCTCATGCTGTTGTAATGCTGATTTTACTCTACAGTCGTCTCTCTCATGCTGTTGTAATGCTGATTTTACTCTACAGTCGTCTCTCTCATGCTGTTGTAATGCTGATTTTACTCTACAGTCGTCTCTCTCATGCTGTTGTAAGGCTGATTTTACTCTGCAGTCGTCTCTCTCATGCTGTTGTAATGCTGATTTTACTCTGCAGTCGTCTCTCTCATGCTGTTGTAATGCTGATTTTACTCTACAGTCGTCTCTCATGCTGTTGTAATGCTGATTTTACTCTACAGTCGTCTCTCTCATGCTGTTGTAAGGCTGATTTTACTCTACAGTCGTCTCTCTCATGCTGTTGTAAAGCTGATTTTACTCTGCAGTCGTCTCTCTCATGCTGTTGTAAGGCTGATTTTACTCTGCAGTCGTCTCTCTCATGCTGTTGTAATGCTGATTTTACTCTACAGTCGTCTCTCTCATGCTGTTGTAATGCTGATTTTACTCTACAGTCGTCTCTCTCATGCTGTTGTAAGGCTGATTTTACTCTACAGTCGTCTCTCTCATGCTGTTGTAATGCTGATTTTACTCTGCAGTCGTCTCTCTCATGCTGTTGTAAGGCTGATTTTACTCTACAGTCGTCTCTCTCATGCTGTTGTAAGGCTGATTTTACTCTACAGTCGTCTCTCTCATGCTGTTGTAAGGCTGATTTTACTCTACAGTCGTCTCTCTCATGCTGTTGTAATGCTGATTTTACTCTGCAGTCGTCTCTCTCATGCTGTTGTAAGGCTGATTTTACTCTACAGTCGTCTCTCTCATGCTGTTGTAATGCTGATTTTACTCTACAGTCGTCTCTCTCATGCTGTTGTAATGCTGATTTTACTCTACAGTCGTCTCTCTCATGCTGTTGTAATGCTGATTTTACTCTACAGTCGTCTCTCTCATGCTGTTGTAATGCTGATTTTACTCTACAGTCGTCTCTCTCATGCTGTTGTAATGCTGATTTTACTCTACAGTCGTCTCTCTCATGCTGTTGTAATGGGTTATGTTAGGGTTAGGTTAGGGTTATGTTAGGGTTAGGGTTATGTTAGGGTTAGGTTAGGGTTATGTTAGGGTTAGGTTAGGGTTATGTTAGGGTTAGGGTTATGTTAGGGTTAGGTTAGGGTTATGTTAGGGTTACGTTAGGGTTATGTTAGGGTTACGTTAGGGTTAGGGTTACGTTAGGGTTATGGTAGCATTAGGGTTAGGGTTATGTTAGGGTTACGTTAGGGTTAGGGTTACGTTAGGGTTAGGGTTACGTTAGGGTTATGGTAGCATTAGGGTTAGGGTTATGTTAGGGTTACGTTAGGGTTAGGGTTACGTTAGGGTTAGGGTTACGTTAGGGTTAGGGTTACGTTAGGGTTAGGGTTAACCCTAACCTAACCCTAACATAACTCTAACCTAACCCTAACCCTAACATAACTCTAACCTAACCCTAACGTAACCCTACCCTAACCCTAACCTAACCCTAATGCTCCCCTAACCCTAACCCTAACCTAACCCTAATGCTCCCCTAACCCTAACCTAACCCTAACCCTAATGCTCCCCTAACCCTAACCCTAATGCTACCCTAACCCTAACCCTAATGCTACCCTAACCCTAACCCTAACCTAACCCGAATGCTCCCCTAACCCTAACCCTAACCTAACCCGAATGCTCCCTAACCCTAACCTAACCTAACCCTAATGCTCCCCTAACCCTAACCTAACCCTAACCCTAATGCTCCCCTAACCCTAACCCTAACCTAACCCTAATGCTCCCCTAACCTAACCCTAATGCTCCCCTAACCCTAACCCTAACCTAACCCTAACGCTCCCCTAACCCTAACCTAACCCGAATGCTACCCTAACCTAACCCTAATGCTCCCCTAACCCTAACCTAACCCTAATGCTACCCTAACCCTAACCCTAATGCTCCCCTAACCCTAACCCTAACCCTAACCTAACCCTAATGCTACCCTAACCCTAACCCTAATGCTCCCTAACCCTAACCCTAACCTAACCCTAATGCTCCCCTAACCTAACCCTAATGCTCCCTAACCCTAACCTAACCCTAATCCTCCCCTAACCCTAACCCTAACCCTAATGCTCCCCTAACCCTAACCCTAACATAACCCTAATGCTACCCTAACGTAACCCTAACCCATTGTTTCCCTCCGTCTGTCCCTCTCTAGGTCCAAGCAGTGGTGGTGATGACATCCCCCTTCACCTGTCCCCTGTACCCCCCAGCCAGAGCAGCCCCCAGCCCCCAACGCCCCTGCCCTCCACCGCCGCTCCGTGCTGCCCCCGGCCCGGGTCTCTCCCACAGGTAAGCTCTACCCCCCCCACACCAAATCCTCCACCCATCCTGTGTGTGTAACATGACTCTGTAGTCTGTATATCTCAGAGTCTAGGTGGTGTCAACATGACTCTGTATATCTCAGTCTAGGTGGTGTCAACATGACTCTGTATATCTCAGTCTAGGTGGTGTCAACATGACTCTGTATATCTCAGTCTAGGTGGTGTCAACATGACTCTGTATATCTCAGTCTAGGTGGTGTCAACATGACTCTGTTGTCTGTATATCTCAGTCTAGGTGGTGTCAACATGACTCTGTAGTCTGTATATCTCAGAGTCTAGGTGGTGTCAACATGACTCTGTAGTCTGTATATCTCAGAGTCTAGGTGGTGTCAACATGACTCTGTAGTCTGTATATCTCAGAGTCTAGGTGGTGTCAACATGACTCTGTAGTCTGTATATCTCAGAGTCTAGGTGGTGTCAACATGACTCTGTAGTCTGTATATCTCAGTCTAGGTGGTGTCAACATGACTCTGTATATCTCAGAGTCTAGGTGGTGTCAACATGACTCTGTTGTCTGTATGTCTCAGAGTCTAGGTGGTGTCAACATGACTCTGTTGTCTGTATGTCTCAGAGTCTAGGTGGTGTCAACATGACTCTGTAGTCTGTATGTCTCAGAGTCTAGGTGGTGTCAACATGACTCTGTCTTTCTCTCACTCCCTCTAGTTCTATGCCTAACTCTCTCGCTCTCGCTCTCGCTCTCGCTCTCTCTCTCCTCTCTCTCTCTCCTCTCTCTCTCTCTTCTCTCTCTCTCCTCTCTCTCTCTCCTCTCTCTCTCTCTTCTCTCTCTCTCCTCTCTCTCTCTCTAGTTCTATGCCTAACGCTCTCTCTCACTCTCTCTCTCTCTCTCTCTCTCTCTCTAGTTCTATGTCTAACGCTCTCTCTCGCTCTCTCTCTCTCTCTCTCTCTCTCTCTAGTTCTATGCCTAACGCTCTCTCTCGCTCTCTCTCCTCTCTCTCTCTCTCTCTCTAGTTCTATGCCTAACGCTCTCTCTCGCTCTCTCTCCTCTCTCTCTCTCTCTCTCTCTCCTCTCTCTTCTCATCTCTCTCACACTGTTCTTCTTATCTCTCTCTCTCTCTCTCTCTCTCTCTCTCTCTCTCTCTCTCTCTCTCTCTCTCTCTCTCTCTCTCTCTCTCTCTCTCTCTCTCTCTCTCTCTCTCTCTCTCTCTCTCTCTCTCCTCTCTCTCTCTCCTCTCTCTCTCTCTCTCTCTCTCTCTCTCTCTCTCTCTCTCTCTCTCTCTCTCTCTCTCTCTCTCTCCTCTCTCTCTCTCTCTCTCTCTCTAGTTCTATGCCTAACGCTCTCTCTCGCTCTCTCTCCTCTCTCCTCTCTCTCCTCTCTCTCCTCTCTCTTCTCATCTCTCTCACACTGTTCTTCTTATCTCTCTCTCTCTCTCTCTCTCTCTCTCTCTCTCTCTCTCTCTCTCTCTCTCTCTTCTCTCTCTCTGTCTCTCCTCTCTCTCTCCTCTCTCTCCTCTCTCTCTCTAGTTCTATGCCTAACGCTCTCTCTCGCTCTCTCTCCTCTCTCTCCTCTCTCTCTCTAGTTCTATGCCTAACGCTCTCTCTCGCTCTCTCTCCTCTCTCCTCTCTCCTCTCTCTCCTCTCTCTTCTCATCTCTCTCACACTGTTCTTCTTATCTCTCTCTCTCTCTCTCTCTCTCTCTCTCTCTCTCTCTCTCTCTCTCTCTCTCTCTCTCTCTCTCTCTCTCTCTCTCTCTCTCTCTCTCTCTCTCTCTCTCTCTCTCTCTCTCTCTCTCTCTCTCTCTCTCTCTCTCTCTCTCTCTCTCTCTCTTCTCTCTCTCTCTCTCTCTCTCTCTCTCTCTCTCTCTCTCTCTCTCTCTCTCTTCTCATCTCTCTCACACTGTTCTTCTTATCTCTCTCTCTCTCTCTCTCTCTCTCTCTCTCTCTCTCTCTCTCTCTCTCTCTCTCTCTCTCTCTCTCTCTCTCTCTCTCTCTCTCTCTCTCTCTCTCTCTCTCTCTCTCTCTCTCTCTCTCTCTCTCTCTCTCTCTCTCTCTCTCTCCTCTCTCTCTCTCTCTCTCTCTCTCTCTCTCTCTCTCTCTCTTTCTCCTCTCTCAATTCAATTCAATTCAAGGGCTTTATTGGCATGGGAAACATGTGTTAACATTGCCAAAGCAAGTGAGGTAGACAACATACAAAGTGAATATATAAAGTGAAAAACAACAAAAATTAACAGTAAACATTACACATAAAGAAGTTTAAAAACAGTAAAGACATTACAAATGTCATATTATATATATATATATACAATGTACAAATAGTTAAATGACACAAGATAAAATGAATAAGCATAAATATGGGTTGTATTTACAATGGTGTTTGTTCTTCACTGGTTGCCCTTTTCTCGTGGCAACAGGTCACAAATCTTGCTGCTGTGATGGCACACTGTGGAATTTCACCCAAAAGATATGGGAGTTTTTCAAAATTGGATTTGTTTTCGAATTCTTTGTGGATCTGTGTAATCTGGGGGAAATATGTCTCTCTAATATGGTCATACATTGGGCAGGAGGTTAGGAAGTGCAGCTCAGTTTCCACCTCATTTTGTGGGCAGTGAGCACATAGCCTGTCTTCTCTTGAGAGCCATGTCTGCCTACGGCGGCCTTTCTCAATAGCAAGGCTATGCTCACTGAGTCTGTACATAGTCAAATCTTTCCTTAATTTTGGGTCAGTCACAGTGATCAGGTATTCTGCCGCTGTGTACTCTCTGTGTAGGGCCAAATAGCATTCTAGTTTGCTCTGTTTTTTTGTTAATTCTTTCCAATGTGTTAAGTAATTATCTTTTTGTTTTCTCATGATTTGGTTGGGTCTAATTGTGCTGCTGTCCTGGGGCTCTGTATGGTGTGTTTGTGTTTGTGAACAGAGCCCCAGGACCAGCTTGATTAGGGGACTCTTCTCCAGGTTCATCTCTCTGTAGGTGATGGCTTTGTTATGGAAGGTTTGGGAATCGCTTCCTTTTAGGTGGTTATAGAATTTAACGGCTCTTTTCTGGATTTTGATAATTAGTGGGTATCATCCTAATTCTGCTCTGCATTATTTGGTGTTCTACGTTGTACATGGAGGATATTTTAGCAGAATTCTGCGTGCAGAGTCTCAATTTGGTGTTTGTCCCATTTTGTGAAGTCTTGGTTGGTGAGCGGACCCCAGACCTCACAACCATAAAGGGCAATGGGCTCAATAACTGATTCAAGTATTTTTAGACAAATCCTAAGTGGTATGTTGAAATTTATGTTCCTTTTGATGGCATAGAATGCCCTTCTTGCCTTATCTCTCAGATCGTTCACAGCTTTGTGGAAGTTACCTGTGGTGCTGATGTTTAGGCCAAGGTATGTATAGTTTTTTGTGTGCTCCAGGGCATCAGTGTCTAGATGGAATTTGTATTTGTGGTCCTGGTGACTGGACCTTTTTTGGAACACCATTATTTTGGTCTTACTGAGATTTACTGTCAGAGCCCAGGTCTGTCGGGGCCCAGGTCTGACAGAATCGGTGCAGAAGATCTAGGTGCTGCTGTAGGCCCTCCTTGGTTGGTGACAGATCTAGGTGCTGCTGTAGGTCCTCCTTGGTTGGGGACAGATCTAGGTGCTGCTGTAGGTCCTCCTTGGTTGGGGACAGATCTAGGTGCTGCTGTAGGTCCTCCTTGGTTGGGGACAGATCTAGGTGCTGCTGTAGGTCCTCCTTGGTTGGGGACAGATCTAGGTGCTGCTGTAGGCCCTCCTTGGTTGGTGACAGAAGCACCAGATCATCAACAAACAGTTGACATTTGACTTCAGATTCTAATAGGGTGAGGCCGGGTGCTGCAGACTTTTCTAGTGCCCGCGCCAATTCGTTAATATATATGTTGAAGAGGGTGGGGCTTAAGCTGCACCCCTGTCTCACCCCACGACCCTGTGTGAAGAAATGTGTGTGTTTTTTGCCAATTTTAACCGCACACTTGTTGTTTGTGTACATGGATTTTATAATGTCGTATGTTTTACCCCCAACACCACTTTCCATCAGTTTGTATAGCAGACCCTCATGCCAAATTGAGTCGAAGGCTTTTTTGAAATCAACAAAGCATGAGAAGACTTTGCCTTTGTTTTGGTTTGTTTGGTTGTCAATTAGGGTGTGCAGGGTGAATACATGGTCTGTTGTACGATAATTTGGTAAAAAGCCAATTTGACATTTGCTCAGTACATTGTTTTCATTGAGGAAATGTACGAGTCTGCTGTTAATGATAATGCAGAGGATTTTCCCAAGGTTGCTGTTGACGCATATTCCACGGTAGTTATTGGGGTCAAATTTGTCTCCACTTTTGTGGATTGGGGTGATCAGTCCTCGGTTCCAAATATTGGGGAAGATGCCAGAGCTAAGGATGATGTTAAAGAGTTTTAGTATAGCCAATTGGAATTTGTTGTCTGTATATTTGATCATTTCATTGAGGATACCATCAACACCACAGGCCTTTTTGGGTTGGAGGGTTTTTATTTTGTCCTGTAATTCATTCAATGTAATTGGAGAATCCAGTGGGTTCTGGTAGTCTTTAATAATTGATTCTAAGATCTGTATTTGATCATGTATATGTTTTTGCTCTTTATTCTTTGTTATAGAACCAAAAAGATTGGAGAAGTGGTTTATCCATACATCTCCATTTTGGATAGATCATTCTTTGTGTTGTTGTTTGTTTAGTGTTTTCCAATTTTCCCAGAAGTGGTTAGAGTCTATGGATTCTTCAATTACATTGAGCTGATTTCTGACATGCTGTTCCTTCTTTTTCCGTAGTGTATTTCTGTATTGTTTTAGTGATTCACCATAGTGAAGGCGTAGACTCAGGTTTTCCAGGTTTCTATGTTTTTGGTTGGACAGGTTTCTCCATTTCTTTCTTAGATTTTTGCATTCTTCATCAAACCATTTCTCATTGTTGTTAATTTTCTTATTTGAGATTTTTAGATTTGATAGGGAAGCTGAGAGGTCAAATATACTGTTAAGATTTTCTACTGCCAAGTTTACACCTTCACTATTACAGTGGAACGTTTTACCCAGGAAATTGTCTAAAAGGGATTTAATTTGTTGTTGCCTAATTGTTTTTTGGTAGGTTTCCAAACGGCATTCATTCCATCTAAAGCATTTCTTAATGTTACTCAGTTCCTTTGGCTTTGATGCCTCA
>NC_060185.1:5621993-5641993 GCF_021184085.1 Oncorhynchus gorbuscha | reverse complement strand
CATAGTAACTAAAGGCTGGGGGCATAGTAACTAGAGGCTGGGGGCATAGTAACTAAAGGCTGGGGTAATAGTAACTAAAGGCATAGTAACTAAAGTCTGGGGGCATAGTAACTAGAGGCTGGGGGCATAGTAACTAGAGGCTGGGGGCAGAGTAACTAGAGACTGGGGGCATAGTAACTAGAGACTGGAGGCATAGTAACTAGAGGCTGGGGGCATAGTAACTAGAGGCTGGGGGCATAGTAACTAGAGGCTGGAGGCATAGTAACTAGAGGCTGGGGGCATAGTAACTAAAGGCTGGGGGCATAGTAACTAAAGGCTGGGGTAATAGTAACTAAAGGCTGGGGTAATAGTAACTAAAGGCATAGTAACTAAAGGCTGGGGGCATAGTAACTAGAGGCTGGGGGCATAATAACTAAAGGCTGGGGGCATAGTAACTAGAGGCTGGGGGCAGAGTAACTAGAGACTGGGGGCATATTAACTAGAGACTGGAGGCATGGTAACTAGAGGCTGGGGGCATAGTAACTAGAGGCTGGAGGCATAGTAACTAGAGGCTGGGGGCATAGTAACTAAAGGCTGGGGTAATAGTAACTAAAGGCTGGGGTAATAGTAACTAAAGGCATAGTAACTAAAGGCTGGGGGCATAGTAACTAGAGGCTGGGGGCATAGTAACTAGGGGCTGGGGGCAGAGTAACTAGAGACTGGGGGCATATTAACTAGAGACTGGAGGCATAGTAACTAGAGGCTGGGGGCATAGTAACTAGAGGCTGGAGGCATAGTAACTAGAGGCTGGGGGCATAGTAACTAAAGGCTGGGGTAATAGTAACTAAAGGCTGGGGTAATAGTAACTAAAGGCATAGTAACTAAAGGCTGGGGGCATAGTAACTAGAGGCTGGGGGCATAGTAACTAGAGGCTGGGGGCATAGTAACTAAAGGCTGGGGGCATAGTAACTAAAGGCTGGGGGCATAGTAACTAGAGGCTGGGGGCATAGTAACTAGAGGCTGGGGGCATAGTAACTAAAGGCTGGGGGCATAGTAACTAAAGGCTGGGGGCATAGTAACTAAAGGCTGGGGGAATAGTAACTAAAGGCTGGGGGCATAGTAACTAAAGTCTGGGGGCATAGTAACTAAAGTCTGGGGGCATAGTAACTAAAGGCTGGGGGCATAGTAACTAAAGGCTGGGGGCATAGTAACTAGAGGCTGGGGGCATAGTAACTAAAGGCTGGGGGGCATAGTAACTAAAGACTGGGGGAATAGTAACTAAAGGCTGGGGGCATAGTAACTAAAGACTGGGGGAATAGTAACTAAAGGCTGGGGGCATAGTAACTAAAGACTGGGGGAATAGTAACTAAAGGCTGGGGGGCATAGTAACTAAAGACTGGGGAATAGTAACTAAAGGCTGGGGGCATAGTAACTAAAGGCTGGGGGCATAGTAACTAAAGGCTGGGGGCATAGTAACTAAAGGCTGGGGGCATAGTAACTAAAGACTGGGGGCATAGTAACTAAAGACTGGGGGAATAGTAACTAAAGGCTGGGGGCATAGTAACTAAAGTCTGGAAGCATAGTAACTAAAGGCTGGGGGCATAGTAACTAAAGACTGGGAGCATAGTAACTAGAGGCTGGAGGCATAGTAACTAAAGTCTGGGGGCATAGTAACTAAAGGCTGGGGGCATAGTAACTAAAGGCTGGGGGCATAGTAACTAAAGGCGGCCTCTCCATGTCTCCTGGTCCTTGGCTTTGGGATAGTTAAAAGGCCAGAGGACCTGAGGGACCTACTGGATACATAACTTAAAGCATGTCTGACATGTATTGGGCTGCCCAGTCATGTATTGGGCTGTCCAGTCATGTATTGAGCTGCCCAGTCATGTATTGGGCTGTCCAGTCATGTATTGGGCTGTCCAGTCATGTATTGAGCTGTCCAGTCATGTATTGGGCTGCCCAGTCATGTATTGAGCTGCTCAGTCATGTATTGGGCTGTCCAGTCATGTATTGATTTAAAAACCAATCTTAAAATGAATGATAAAACTCACAGGCAGCCTTAAAACCGGTGTAGTGTGCTCTCTGTCTGGTCTTGGTCTGTACCTAGTTCCATGGCTGTAGTACTTCCAACCTGTCAGATCACCTCTCTATACCGGTCAGCATTTTCTCAGTCGGACCCAGTTTCAGAAAGCATCTCAAATCAAATCAAATTGTACAAGTGTAGGTGTAGAGAGAGGAGAAATGCTTACTTACAAGCCCTTAATTAACCAACAATGCAGTTATATGAAAATAGATTTAAGAAAATATTTACTAAATAAACTAAAGTTAAAAAAAGGTATATATTAAAAATAGAAACACGCTAAAATAACAATTGCAAGGTTTTGTACAGGGGGTACCGGTACAGAGTCAGTGTGGAGGCTATATACAGGGGGTACCGGTACAGAGTCAGTGTGGAGGCTATATACAGGGGGTACCAGTACAGAGTCAGTGTGGAGGCTATATACAGGGGGTACCGGTACAGAGTCAATGTGGAGGCTATATACAGGGGGTACCGGTACAGAGTCAATGTGGAGGCTATATACAGGGGGTACCGGTACAGAGTCAATGTGGAGGCTATATACAGGGGGTACCAGTACAGAGTCAGTGTGGAGGCTATATACAGGGGGTACCAGTACAGAGTCAATGTGGAGGCTATATACAGGGGGTACCGGTACAGAGTCAATGTGGAGGCTATATACAGGGGGAACCGGTACAGAGTCAATGTGGAGGCTATATACAGGGTATTACGGTACAGAGTCAATGTGGAGACTATATACAGGGGGTACCGGTACAGAGTCAATGTGGAGGCTATATACAGGGGGTACCAGTACAGAGTCAATGTGGAGGCTATATACAGGGGGTACCGGTACAGAGTCAATGTGGAGGCTATATACAGGGGGTACCGGTACAGAGTCAATGTGGAGGCTATATACAGGGGGTACCGGTACAGAGTCAATGTGGAGGCTATATACAGGGGGTACCAGTACAGAGTCAATGTGGAGGCTATATACAGGGTACCAGTACAGAGTCAATGTGGAGACTATATACAGGGGGTACCAGTACAGAGTCAATGTGGAGGCTATATACAGGGGTACCAGTACAGAGTCAATGTGGAGACTATATACAGGGGGTACCAGTACAGAGTCAATGTGGAGGCTATATACAGGGGTACCGGTACAGAGTCAATGTGGAGGCTATATACAGGGGGTACCGGTACAGAGTCAATGTGGAGGCTATATACAGGGGGTACAGGTACAGAGTCAATGTGGAGGCTATATACAGGGGGTACCAGTACAGAGTCAATGTGGAGACTATATACAGGGGGTACCAGTACAGAGTCAATGTGGAGGCTATATACAGGGGGTACCGGTACAGAGTCAATGTGGAGGCTATATACAGGGGGTACCGGTACAGAGTCAATGTGGAGGCTATATACAGGGGGTACCGGTACAGAGTCAATGTGGAGGCTATATACAGGGGGTACCGGTACAGAGTCAATGTGGAGGCTATATACAGGGGGTACAGGTACAGAGTCAATGTGGAGACTATATACAGAGGGTACCGGTACAGAGTCAATGTGGAGACTATATACAGGGGGTACCAGTACAGAGTCAATGTGGAGGCTATATACAGGGGGTACCTGTACAGAGTCAATGTGGAGGCTATATACAGGGGGTACCAGTACAGAGTCAATGTGGAGGCTATATACAGGGGGTACCAGTACAGAGTCAATGTGGAGGCTATATACAGGGGGTACAGGTACAGAGACAATGTGGAGGCTATATACAGGGGGTACCAGTACAGAGTCAATGTGGAGGCTATATACAGGGGGTACCAGTACAGAGTCAATGTGGAGGCTATATACAGGGGGTACCAGTACAGAGTCAATGTGGAGGCTATATACAGGGGGTACCAGTACAGAGTCAATGTGGAGGCTATATACAGGGGTACCAGTACAGAGTCAATGTGGAGGCTATATACAGGGGGTACCAGTACAGAGTCAATGTGGAGGCTATATACAGGGGGTACCAGTACAGAGTCAATGTGGAGGCTATATACAGGGGGTACCGGTACAGAGTCAATGTGGAGGCTATATACAGGGGTACCGGTACAGAGTCAATGTGGAGGCTATATACAGGGGTACCGGTACAGAGTCAATGTGGAGGCTATATACAGGGGGTACCGGTACAGAGTCAATGTGGAGGCTATATACAGGGGGTACCGGTACAGAGTCAATGTGGAGGCTATATACAGAGGGTACCGGTACAGAGTCAATGTGGAGGCTATATACAGGGGGTACCGGTACAGAGTCAATGTGGAGGCTATATACAGGGGGTACCGGTACAGAGTCAATGTGGAGGCTATATACAGGGGGTACCAGTACAGAGTCAATGTGGAGGCTATATACAGGGGGTACCGGTACCGAGTCAATGTGGAGGCTATATACAGAGGGTACCGGTACAGAGTCAATGTGGAGGCTATATACAGGGGGTACCGGTACAGAGTCAATGTGGAGGCTATATACAGGGGGTACCAGTACAGAGTCAATGTGGAGGCTATATACAGGGGGTACCGGTACAGAGTCAATGTGGAGGCTATATACAGGGGGTACCAGTACAGAGTCAATGTGGAGGCTATATACAGGGGGTACCGGTACAGAGTCAATGTGGAGGCTATATACAGGGGGTACCAGTACAGGGTCAATGTGGAGGCTATATACAGGGGGTACCGGTACAGAGTCAATGTGGAGGCTATATACAGGGGGTACCAGTACAGAGTCAATGTGGAGGCTATATACAGGGGGTACCGGTACAGAGTCAATGTGGAGGCTATATACAGGGGGTACCGGTACAGAGTCAATGTGGAGGTTATATACAGGGGGGTACCGGTACCGAGTCAATGTGAGGGGGTGCAGGCTTTATACAGGAGGTACCGGTACAGAGTCAATGTGGAGGCTATATACAGGGGGTACCGGTACAGAGTCAATGTGGAGGCTATATACAGGGGGTACCGGTACAGAGTCAATGTGGAGGTTATATACAGGGGGTACCGGTACAGAGTCAATGTGAGGGGGTGCAGGCTTTATACAGGGGTACCGGTACAGAGTCAATGTGGAGGCTATATACAGGGGGTACCAGTACAGGGTCAATGTGGAGGCTATATACAGGGGTACCGGTACAGAGTCAATGTGGAGGCTATATACAGGGGGTACCAGTACAGAGTCAATGTGGAGGCTATATACAGGGGGTACCGGTACAGAGTCAATGTGGAGGCTATATACAGGGGGTACCGGTACAGAGTCAATGTGGAGGCTATATACAGGGGGTACCAGTACAGAGTCAATGTGGAGGCTATATACAGGGGTACCGGTACAGAGTCAATGTGGAGGCTATATACAGGGGGTACCGGTACAGAGTCAATGTGGAGGTTATATACAGGGGGTACCGGTACCGAGTCAATGTGAGGGGGTGCAGGCTTTATACAGGGGTACCGGTACAGAGTCAATGTGGAGGCTTTATACAGGGGGTACCAGTACAGAGTCAATGTGAGGGGGTGCAGGCTTTATACAGGGGGTACCGGTACAGAGTCAATGTGGAGGCTATATACAGGGGGTACCGGTACAGAGTCAATGTGGAGGCTATATACAGGGGTACCGGTACAGAGTCAATGTGGAGGCTATATACAGGGGGTACTGATACAGAGTCAATGTGGAGGCTATATACAGGGGGTACCGGTACCGAGTCAATGTGGAGACTATATACAGGGGGTACCGGTACAGAGTCAGTGTGGAGGCTATATACAGGGGGTACCGGTACAGAGTCAATGTGGAGGCTATATACAGGGGGTACCAGTACAGGGTCAATGTGGAGGCTATATACAGGGGGTACCGGTACAGAGTCAATGTGGAGGCTATATACAGGGGGTACCAGTACAGAGTCAATGTGGAGGCTATATACAGGGGGTACCGGTACAGAGTCAATGTGGAGGCTATATACAGGGGGTACCGGTACAGAGTCAATGTGGAGGTTATATACAGGGGGGTACCGGTACCGAGTCAATGTGAGGGGGTGCAGGCTTTATACAGGGGGTACCGGTACAGAGTCAATGTGGAGGCTATATACAGGGGGTACCGGTACAGAGTCAATGTGGAGGCTATATACAGGGGTACCGGTACAGAGTCAATGTGGAGGTTATATACAGGGGGGTACCGGTACCGAGTCAATGTGAGGGGGTGCAGGCTTTATACAGGGGGTACCGGTACAGAGTCAATGTGGAGGCTATATACAGGGGGTACCAGTACAGGGTCAATGTGGAGGCTATATACAGGGGGTACCGGTACAGAGTCAATGTGGAGGCTATATACAGGGGTACCAGTACAGAGTCAATGTGGAGGCTATATACAGGGGTACCGGTACAGAGTCAATGTGGAGGCTATATACAGGGGGTACCGGTACAGAGTCAATGTGGAGGCTATATACAGGGGGTACCAGTACAGAGTCAATGTGGAGGCTATATACAGGGGGTACCGGTACAGAGTCAATGTGGAGGCTATATACAGGGGGTACCGGTACAGAGTCAATGTGGAGGTTATATACAGGGGGTACCGGTACCGAGTCAATGTGAGGGGGTGCAGGCTTTATACAGGGGGTACCGGTACAGAGTCAATGTGGAGGCTATATACAGGGGGTACCGGTACAGAGTCAATGTGGAGGCTATATACAGGGGGTACCGGTACAGAGTCAATGTGGAGGTTATATACAGGGGGGTACCGGTACCGAGTCAATGTGAGGGGGTGCAGGCTTTATACAGGGGGTACCGGTACAGAGTCAATGTGGAGGCTTTATACAGGGGGTACCAGTACAGAGTCAATGTGAGGGGGTGCAGGCTTTATACAGGGGGTACCGGTACAGAGTCAATGTGGAGGCTATATACAGGGGGTACCGGTACAGAGTCAATGTGGAGGCTATATACAGGGGGTACCGGTACAGAGTCAATGTGGAGGCTATATACAGGGGGTACTGATACAGAGTCAATGTGGAGGCTATATACAGGGGGTACCGGTACAGAGTCAATGTGGAGGCTATATACAGGGGGTACTGATACAGAGTCAATGTGGAGGCTATATACAGGGGGTACTGATACAGAGTCAATGTGGAGGCTATATACAGGGGGTACTGATACAGAGTCAATGTGGAGGCTATATACAGGGGGTACCGGTACAGAGTCAATGTGGAGGCTATATACAGGGGGTACCAGTACAGAGTCAATGTGGAGGCTATATACAGGGGGTACCAGTACAGAGTCAATGTGGAGGCTTTATACAGGGGGTACCGGTACAGAGTCAATGTGGAGGCTTTATACAGGGGGTACCGGTACAGAGTCAGTGTGGAGACTATATACAGGGGGTACCGGTACAGAGTCAATGTGGAGGCTTTATACAGGGGGTACCGGTACAGAGTCAGTGTGGAGACTATATACAGGGGGTACCGGTACAGAGTCAGTGTGGAGACTATATACAGGGGGTACCGGTACAGAGTCAGTGTGGAGACTATATACAGGGGGTACCGGTACAGAGTCAGTGTGGAGACTATATACAGGGGGTACTGATACAGAGTCAATGTGGAGGCTTTATACAGGGGGTACCAGTACAGAGTCAATGTGGAGACTATATACAGGGGGTACCGGTTAGTCGAGGTAATATGTACATGTAGGTGGGGGTTAAGTGACTATTCATAGATAAACAGCATGTAGCAGCAGTGTACAAAACAAATGGGGGTCAATGTAAATAGTCCGTTGGCCATTTGATTAATTGTTCAGCAGTCTAATGACTTGGCGCTAGAAGCTGTAGAAGAGTCTTTTGGACCTAGACTTGGCGCTCCGGTACCACTTGCCATGCGGTAGCAGAGAGAACAGTTTATGACTAGGGTGGCTGGATTCTTTCACAATTTTTGGGAATCGCTCGCTTTCTCTCTCTGAGCTCGCTCCTCTCTCTCTGAGCTCGCTCCTCTCTCTCTGAGCTCGCTCCTCTCTCTCTGAGCTCGCTCCTCTCTCTGTGAGCTCGCTCCTCTCTCTCTGAGCTCGCTCCTTTCTCCGTGAGCTCGCTCTTCTCTCTCTGAGCTCGCTCCTCTCTCTCTGAGCTCGCTCCTCTCTCTCTGAGCTCGCTCCTCTCTCTCTGAGCTCGCTCCTCTCTCTCTGAGCTCGCTCCTCTCTCTCTGAGCTCGCTGCTCTCTCTCTGAGCTCGCTCCTTTCTCTCTGAGCTCGCTCTTCTCTCTCTGAGCTCGCTCTTCTCTCTGTGAGCTCGCTCCTCTCTCTCTGAGCTCGCTCTTCTCTCTGTGAGCTCGCTCCTCTCTCCGTGAGCTCGCTCCTCTCTCCGTGAGCTCGCTCCTCTCTCTCCGTGAGCTCGCTCCTCTCTCTCTGAGCTCGCTCCTCTCTCTCTGAGCTCGCTCCTCTCTCTCTGAGCTCGCTCCTCTCTCTCTGAGCTCGCTCCTCTCTCTCTGAGCTCGCTCCTCTCTCTCTGAGCTTCCAGTGTATAGGTCCTGGATGCCAGGAATGCCAAATCTGGATAAATCTTGACACATGCCAAATCGTTTCAGTCTCCTGCGGGGGAAAAGGCGTTGACGTGCCCCCTTCATGACTTCTTCTGCCGGGGCGGTATTTATTTTATTTTTATTTTTTATTTCACCTTTATTTAACCGTATGCGAACTGGAGTTGGTCTCTGGTTTCCGGGATGATGGTGTTGATGTGAGCCATGACCAGCCTTTCAAAGCACTTCATGGCTACCGACGTGAGTGCCACAGGGCGGTAATCATTAATGGAAGGCTTCCTTGGGCACAGGGACTATGCTGGTCAGGTGATTTGCTTAAAACATGTAGGTATTACAGACTCAGTAAGGGAGAGGTTGAAAATGTCAGTGAAGACACTTCCCAGTTGGTCCATCCATGCTCTGAGTACAGGTCCTGGTAATCTGAATGTTGACCTGTTTTAAGGTCCTGCTCACATTGGCTATAGAGAGCGTGATCACACAATCGTCCTGGAACAGCTGGTGCTCTCATGCATGTTTCAGTGTTGCTTGCCTCAAAGCGAGCATAAAAAAAAGCTATGTTTTCACCAACCAAAGATGTTTTCTTTAAACTAACTTGTCAAATAATTTAAATATGAAATAAAGGAGATGTTCAAGTGAATCAGTATATTCAGTTAAGTGTGATTGGTTGTTCTTTATTCCATGTCATAGCACAGAGGAGGTGGGTGAGGGGGAAGAGAAAAGGACAGAGAGAGTGAGAAGAGATTTTGGGGGGGGGGGGGGGTTGCAGGCAAAATATCTATAACTCTGCAGGCTTTCATTTAATTTTTAATCATAGTGAAAATAAATTTGAATGCAATTAATACCCCGAGGTTTTGGAGAATAGCATCTTTCCAGATCTTTCCATGCCCTTTACAGTATACACAAAGGATCCTTCAAGCAGTCAATGATCCAACTTCCTTCATCAATATTTTAGTGCGTGTGTTTGTGCATGTGCGTGTTTGTGTGTGTGTGTGGTTGTATGTACGTGTGCGTGTGTGTGTGTGTTTGTGTGTGTTTGTGTGTGTGTGGTTGTATGTGCGTGTGCGTGTGCGTGTGCGTGTGTGTGTGTGTGTGCTTGTGTGTGTGTGGTTGTGTGTGTGTGGTTGTGTGTGTGTGTGTGTTTGTGTGTGTGTGTTTGTGTTGTGTGGTGTGTGTGTGTTTGTGTGTGTGTGTTTGTGTGTGTGTGGTTGTGTGTGTGTGTGCATGTGCATGTGTGTGTTTGTGTGTGTGTGTGGTTGTATGTGCGTGTGCGTGTGTGTGTGTGTTTGTGTGTGTTTGTGTGTGCGTGTGCGTGTGCGTGTGCGTGTGTGTGTGTGGTTGTGTGTGTGTGGTTGTGTGTGTGTGTGTGTTTGTGTGTGTGTGGTTGTGTGTGTGTGTGTGTGTGTGTGTGTGTGTGTGTGTGTGTGTGTGTGTGTGTGTGTGTGTGTGTGTGTGTGTGTGTGTGTGTGTGTGTGTGTGTGTGTGTGTGTGTGTGTGTGTGTGTGTGTGTGTGTGTGTGTGTGTGTGTGTGTGTGTGTGTGTGTGTGTACCCCTACTAAAGTAATGTCTCATGTGTCTAATCTTCCAGTAATGAGGTCAAAAGATCTGTTGGACTGTGTTTAATGTGATGGACTGTGTTTAATGTGATGGACTGTGTTTAATGTGATGGACTGTGTGATGGACTGTGTTTAATGTGATGGACTGTGTTTAATGTGATGGACTGTGTGATGGACTGTGTTTAATGTGATGGACTGTGTTTAATATGATGGACTGTGTTTAATGTGATGGACTGTGTGATGGACTGTGTTTTATATGATGGACTGTGTGATGGACTGTGTTTTATGTGATGGACTGTGTTTAATGTGATGGACTGTGTTTTATATGATGGACTGTGTTTTATATGATGGACTGTGTTTAATGTGATGGACTGTGTGATGGACTGTGTTTAATGTGATGGACTGTGTTTTATGTGATGGACTGTGTGGTGGACTGTGTTTAATGTGATGGACTGTGTTTTATATGATGGACTGTGTGATGGACTGTGTTTTATATGATGGACTGTGTGATGGACTGTGTTTTATGTGATGGACTGTGTTTTATATGATGGACTGTGTTTTATATGATGGACTGTGTTTTATATGATGGACTGTGTGATGGACTGTGTTTTATGTGATGGACTGTGTTTTATATGATAGACTGTGTGATGGACTATGTTTAATGTGATGGACTGTGTTTTATATGATAGACTGTGTGTTGGACTGTGTTTAATGTGATGGACTGTGTTTTATATGATGGACTGTGTGATGGACTGTGTTTTATATGATAGACTGTGTGTTGGACTGTGTTTAATGTGATGGACTGTGTTTTA
Source organism: Oncorhynchus gorbuscha (assembly GCF_021184085.1). NCBI lineage: Eukaryota > Metazoa > Chordata > Actinopteri > Salmoniformes > Salmonidae > Oncorhynchus > Oncorhynchus gorbuscha. The sequence goes on along the minus strand of NC_060185.1, from coordinate 5,631,067 downwards.
TATGATGGACTGTGTGATGGACTGTGTTTTATATGATAGACTGTGTGTTGGACTGTGTTTAATGTGATGGACTGTGTTTTATATGATGGACTGTGTTGTATATGATGGACTGTGTGATGGACTGTGTGATGGACTGTGTTTTATATGATAGACTGTGTTTTATATGATGGACTGTGTTTTATATGATGGACTGTGTGATGGACTGTGTGATGGACTGTGTTTTATGTGATGGACTGTGTTTTATATGATGGACTGTGTGATGGACTGTGTTTTATATGATGGACTGTGTTTTATATGATGGACTGTGTGATGGACTGTGTTTTATATGATGGACTGTGTTTTATTTGATGGACTGTGTGATGGACTGTGTTTTATGTGATGGACTGTGTGATGGACTGTGTTTTATGTGATGGTCTGTGTTTTATATGATTGACTGTGTGATGGACTGTGTTTTATATGATGGACTGTGTGATGGACTGTGTGATGGACTGTGTTTTATATGATGGACTGTGTTTTATATGATGGACTGTGTTTTATATGATGTACTGTGTGATGGACTGTGTTTTATATGATGGACTGTGTGATGGACTGTGTTTTATATGATGGACTGTGTTTTATATGATTGACTGTGTGATGGACTGTGTTTTATATGATGGACTGTGTTTTATATGATGGACTGTGTGTTGGACTGTGTTTAATGTGATGGACTGTGTTTTATATGATGGACTGTGTGATGGACTGTGTTTTATATGATGGACTGTGTTTTATATGATGGACTGTGTTTTATATGATGGACTGTGTGATGGACTGTGTGATGGACTGTGTTTTATATGATAGACTGTGTGATGGACTGTGTTTTATATGATGGACTGTGTTTTATATGATGGACTGTGTTTTATATGATGGACTGTGTTTTATATGATGGACTGTGTTTTATATGATGGACTGTGTGATGGACTGTGTTTTATATGATGGACTGTGTTTTATATGATGGACTGTGTGATGGACTGTGTTTTATATGATGGACTGTGTGATGGACTGTGTTTTATATGATGGACTGTGTTTTATATGATGGACTGTGTGATGGACTGTGTTTTATATGATGGACTGTGTTTTATATGATGGACTGTGTTTTATATGATGGACTGTGTGATGGACTGTGTTTTATATGATGGACTGTGTTTTATATGATGGACTGTGTTTTATATGATGGACTGTGTTTTAAATGATGGACTGTGTTTTATATGATGGACTGTGTGATGGACTGTGTTTTATATGATGGACTGTGTGATGGACTGTGTTTTATGTGATGGACTGTGTGGACTGTGTTTTATATGATGGACTGTGTTTTATATGATGGACTGTGTTTTATATGATGGACTGTGTTTTATATGATGGACTGTGTTTTATGTGATGGACTGTGTGGTGGACTGTGTTTAATGTGATGGACTGTGTTTTATATGATGGACTGTGTGATGGACTGTGTTTTATATGATGGACTGTGTGATGGACTGTGTTTTATATGATGGACTGTGTTTTATATGATGGACTGTGTTTTATATGATGGACTGTGTTTTATATGATGGACTGTGTGATGGACTGTGTTTTATGTGATGGACTGTGTTTTATATGATGGACTGTGTGATGGACTGTGTTTTATATGATGGACTGTGTTTTATATGATGGACTGTGTTTTATATGATGGACTGTGTGATGGACTGTGTTTGGAATGTGATGGACTGTGTTTTATATGATGGACTGTGTTTTATATGATGGACTGTGTTTTATATGATAGACTGTGTTTTATATGATGGACTGTGTTTAAAATGATGGACTGTGTTTTATATGATGGACTGTGTGATGGACTGTGTTTTATATGATAGACTGTGTGATGGACTGTGTTTTATGTGATGGACTGTGTTTTATATGATGGACTGTGTTTTATATGATGGACTGTGTTTTATATGATGGACTGTGTTTTATATGATGGACTGTGTGATGGACTGTGTTTTATATGATGACTGTGTGATGGACTGTGTTTTTATGATGGACTGTGTGGACTGTGTTTTATATGATGGACTGTGTGATGGACTGTGTTTTTTTATATGATGGACTGTGTTTTATATGATGGACTGTGTTTTATATGATGGACTGTGTGATGGACTGTGTTTTATATGATGGACTGTGTTTTATATGATGGACTGTGTGATGGACTGTGTTTTTATGGATGATGGACTGTGTTTTATATGATGGACTGTGTTTTGATGGACTGTGTTTTATGTGATGGACTGTGTTTTATATGATGGACTGTGTTTTATATGATGGACTGTGTTTTATATGATGGACTGTGTTTTATATGATGGACTGTGTTTTATATGATGGACTGTGTTTTATATGATGGACTGTGTTTTATATGATGGACTGTGTTTTATATGATGGACTGTGTGATGGACTGTGTTTTATATGATGGACTGTGTTTTATATGATGGACTGTGTTTATACTGATGGACTGTGTGATGGACTGTGTTTTATATGATGGACTGTGTGATGGACTGTGTTTTATATGATGGACTGTGTTTTATATTACTGTGTGATGGACTGTGTTTTATATGATGGACTGTGTTTTTATATGATGGACTGTGTTTTATATGATGGACTGTGTGATGGACTGTGTGATGGACTGTGTTTTTTATTGATAGACTGTGTTTTATATGATGGACTGTGTTTTATATGATGGACTGTGTTTTATATGATGGACTGTGTTTTATATGATGGACTGTGTTTTATATGATGGACTGTGTGATGGACTGTGTTTTATATGATGGATATGATGGACTGTGTTTTATATGATGGACTGTGTTTTATGTGATGGACTGACTGTTTTATATGATGGACTGTGTTTTATATGATGGACTGTGTTTTATATGATGGACTGTGTTTTATATGATGGACTGTGTGATGGACTGTGTTTTATATGATGGACTGTGTTTTATATGATGGACTGTGTTTTATATGATGGACTGTGTGATGGACTGTGTTTTATATGATGGACTGTGTTTTATATGATGGACTGTGTTTTATATGATGGACTGTGTTTTAAATGATGGACTGTGTTTTATATGATGGACTGTGTGATGGACTGTGTTTTATATGATGGACTGTGTGATGGACTGTGTTTTATGTGATGGACTGTGTGGACTGTGTTTTATATGATGGACTGTGTTTTATATGATGGACTGTGTTTTATATGATGGACTGTGTTTTATATGATGGACTGTGTGATGGACTGTGTTTTATATGATGGACTGTGTGATGGACTGTGTTTTATGTGATGGACTGTGTGGACTGTGTTTTATATGATGGACTGTGTGATGGACTGTGTTTTATATGATGGACTGTGTTTTATATGATGGACTGTATGATGGACTGTGTTTTATGTGATGGACTGTGTTTTATATGATGGACTGTGTGATGGACTGTGTTTTATATGATGCACTGTGTTTTATATGATGGACTGTGTTTTATATGATGGACTGTGTGATGGACTGTGTTTTATATGATTGACTGTGTTTTATATGATGGACTGTGTTTTATATGATGGACTGTGTTTTATATGATGGACTGTGTTTTAAATGATGGACTGTGTTTTATATGATGGACTGTGTGATGGACTGTGTTTTATATGATGGACTGTGTGATGGACTGTGTTTTATGTGATGGACTGTGTGGACTGTGTTTTATATGATGGACTGTGTTTTATATGATGGACTGTGTTTTATATGATGGACTGTGTGATGGACTGTGTTTTATATGATGGACTGTGTGATGGACTGTGTTTTATGTGATGGACTGTGTGGACTGTGTTTTATATGATGGACTGTGTGATGGACTGTGTTTTATATGATGGACTGTGTTTTATATGATGGACTGTGTGATGGACTGTGTTTTATATGATGGACTGTGTGATGGACTGTGTTTTATATGATGGACTGTGATTTATATGATGGACTGTGTGATGGACTGTGTTATGTGATGGACTGTGTTTTATATGATGCACTGTGTTTTATATGATGGACTGTGTTTTATATGATGGACTGTGTGATGGACTGTTTTATATGATTGACTGTGTTTTATATGATGGACTGTGTTTTATATGATGGACTGTGTTTTATATGATGGACTGTGTTTTATATGATGGACTGTGTGATGGACTGTGTGATGGACTGTGTTTTATGTGATGGACTGTGTTTTATATGATGGACTGTGTGATGGACTGTGTTTTATGTGATGGACTGTGTGGACTGTGTTTTATATGATGGACTGTGTTTATATGATGGACTGTGTTTTATATGATGGACTGTGTTTTGATGGATGATGGACTGTGTGATGGACTGTGTTTTTATGATGGATGGACTGTGTTTTATATGATGGACTGTGTTTTATATGATGGACTGTATGATGGACTGTGTTTTATATGATGGACTGTGTTTTATATGATGGACTGTGTGATGGACTGTGTTTTATATGATGGACTGTGTTTTATATGATGGACTGTGTTTTATGTGATGATGGACTGTGTTTTATATGATGGACTGTGTTTTATATGATGGACTGTGTTTTATATGATGGACTGTGTTTTATATGATGGACTGTGTGATGGACTGTGTTTTATATGATGGACTGTGTGATGGACTGTGTTTTATATGATGGACTGTGTTTTACTGATGTTTTATATGATGGACTGTGTGATGGACTGTGTTTTATATGATGGACTGTGTTTTATATGATGGACTGTGTGATGGACTGTGTTTTATATGATGGACTGTGTTTTATATGATGGACTGTGTGATGGATGTGATGGACTGTGTTTTAAATGATGGACTGTGTTTTATATGATGGACTGTGTGATGGACTGTGTTTTTTATATGATGGACTGTGATGGACTGTTATTGATTGACTGTGATGGACTGTGTGATGGACTGTGTTTTATATGATGGACTGTGTTTTATATGATGGACTGTGTTTTATATGATGGACTGTGTTTTATATGATGGACTGTGTGATGGACTGTGTTTTATATGATGGACTGTGTGATGGACTGTGTTTTATGTGATGGACTGTGTGATGGACTGTGTTTTATATGATGGACTGTGTGATGGACTGTGTTTTATGTGATGGACTGTGTTTTATATGATGGACTGTGTGATGGACTGTGTTTTATATGATGGACTCTGTTTTATATGATTGACTGTGTGATGGACTGTGTTTTATATGATGGACTGTGTTTAATGTGATGGACTGTGTTTTATATGATGGACTGTGTGATGGACTGTGTTTTATATGATGGACTGTGTGATGGACTGTGTTTTATGTGATGGACTGTGTGATGGACTGTGTTTTATATGATGGACTGTGTGTTGGACTGTGTTTAATGTGATGGACTGTGTTTTATATGATGGACTGTGTGATGGACTGTGTTTTATATGATGGACTGTGTTTTATATGATGGACTGTGTTTTATATGATGGACTGTGTGATGGACTGTGTGATGGACTGTGTTTTATATGATAGACTGTGTGATGGACTGTGTTTTATATGATGGACTGTGTTTTATATGATGGACTGTGTGATGGACTGTGTTTTATATGATGGACTGTGTTTTATATGATGGACTGTGTTTTATTTGATGGACTGTGTGATGGACTGTGTTTTATATGATGGACTGTGTTTTATATGATGGACTGTGTGATGGACTGTGTTTTATATGATTGACTGTGTTTTATATGATGGACTGTGTTTGATGGACTGTGTTTTATGTGATGGACTGTGTTTAATGTGATGGACTGTGTTTTATATGATGGACTGTGACTTTTATATGATGGACTGTGTTTTTATATGATGGACTGTGTTTTATATGATGGACTGTGTTTTATATGATGGACTGTGTTTTATATGATGGACTGTGTTTTAAATGATGGACTGTGTTTTATATGATGGACTGTGTGATGGACTGTGTTTTATATGATGGACTGTGTGATGGACTGTGTTTTATGTGATGGACTGTGTGGACTGTGTTTTATATGATGGACTGTGTTTTATATGATGGACTGTGTTTTATATGATGGACTGTGTTTTAAATGATGGACTGTGTTTTATATGATAGACTGTGTGATGGACTGTGTTTTATATGATGGACTGTGTTTTATATGATGGACTGTGTGATGGACTGTGTTTTATATGATGGACTGTGTTTTATATGATGGACTGTGTGATGGACTGTGTTTTTTATATGATGGACTGTGTTTTTTGATGGATGATGGACTGACTGTGTTTTTTATATGATTGACTGTGTTTTATATGATGGACTGTGTTTTATATGATGGACTGTGTGATGGACTGTGTTTAATGTGATGGACTGTGTTTAATATGATGGACTGTGTTTTATGTGATGGACTGTGTTTTATATGATGGACTGTGTTTTATATGATGGACTGTGTTTTATATGATGGACTGTGTTTTATATGATGGACTGTGTTTTAAATGATGGACTGTGTTTTATATGATGGACTGTGTGATGGAATGTGTTTTATATGATGGACTGTGTGATGGACTGTGTTTTATGTGATGGACTGTGTGGACTGTGTTTTATATGATGGACTGTGTGATGGACTGTGTTTTATATGATGGACTGTGTTTTATATGATGGACTGTGTGATGGACTGTGTTTTATGTGATGGACTGTGTTTTATATGATGGACTGTGTGATGGACTGTGTTTTATATGATGGACTGTGTGATGGACTGTGTTTTATGTGATGGACTGTGTGGACTGTGTTTTATATGATGGACTGTGTGATGGACTGTGTTTTATATGATGGACTGTGTTTTATATGATGGACTGTGTGATGGACTGTGTTTTATGTGATGGACTGTGTTTTATATGATGGACTGTGTGATGGACTGTGTTTTATATGATGGACTGTGTTTTATATGATGGACTGTGTGATGGACTGTGTTTTATGTGATGGACTGTGTTTTATATGATGCACTGTGTTTTATATGATGGACTGTGTGATGGACTGTGTGGACTGTGTTTTATGTGATGGACTGTGTTTTATATGATGGACTGTGTGATGGACTGTGTTTTATATGATTGACTGTGTGATGGACTGTGTTTTATATGATGGACTGTGTGATGGACTGTGTTTTATATGATGGACTGTGTGATGGACTGTGTTTTATATGATGGACTGTGTGATGGACTGTGTTTTATGTGATGGACTGTGTTGTATATGATGGACTAGGTGATGGACTGTGTTTTTTGTGATGGACTGTGTGATGGACTGTGTTTTATGTGATGGACTGTGTTTTATATGATGGACTGTGTGATGGACTGTGTTTTATATGATGGACTGTGTTTTATATGATGGACTGTGTGATGGACTGTGTTTTATATGATGGACTGTGTTTTATATGATGGACTGTGTGATGGACTGTGTTTTATATGATGGACTGTGTGATGGACTGTGTTTTATATGATGGACTGTGTTTTATATGATGGACTGTGTGATGGACTGTGTTTTATATGATGGACTGTGTTTTATATGATGGACTGTGTTTTATATGATGGACTGTGTGATGGACTGTGTTTAATGTGATGGACTGTGTTTTATATGATGGACTGTGTTTTATATGATGGACTGTGTTTTATGTGATGGACTGTGTTTTATATGATGGACTGTGTGATGGACTGTGTTTAATGTGATGGACTGTGTTTTATATGATGGACTGTGTTTTATATGTTGGACTGTGTTTTATGTGATGGACTGTGTTTTATATGATGGACTGTGTGATGGACTGTGTTTTATGTGATGGACTGTGTTGTATATGATGGACTATGTGATGGACTGTGTTTTATATGATGGACTGTGTTTCATATGATGGACTGTGTTTTATATGATGGACTGTGTTTTATATGATGTGTGTTTTATATGATGGACTGTGTTTTATATGATGGACTGTGTGATGGACTGTGTTTTATATGATGGACTGTGTGATGGACTGTGTTTTATATGATGGACTGTGTTTTATATGATGGACTGTGTGATGGACTGTGTTTTATATGATGGACTGTGTGATGGACTGTGTTTTATATGATGGACTGTGTTTTATGTGATGGACTGTGTGATGGACTGTGTTTAATGTGATGGACTGTGTGATGGACTGTGTTGTATATGATGGACTGTGTTGTATATGATGGACTGTGTGATGGACTGTGTTTTATGTGATGGACTGTGTTTTATGTGATGGACTGTGTGATGGACTGTGTTTTATATGATGGACTGTGTTTTATATGATGGACTGTGTTTTATATGATGGACTGTGTTTTATATGATGGACTGTGTTTTATATGATGGACTGTGTTCTATATGATGGACTGTGTGATGGACTGTGTTTTATATGATGGACTGTGTTTTATGTGATGGACTGTGTGATGGACTGTGTTTAATGTGATGGACTGTGTGATGGACTGTGTTTTATATGATGGACTGTGTTTAATGTGATGGACTGTGTTTTATATGATGGACTGTGTGATGGACTGTGTTTAATGTGATGGACTGTGTGATGGACTGTGTTTAATGTGATGGACTGTGTTGTATATGATGGACTGTGTGATGGACTGTGTTTTATATGATGGACTGTGTTTAATGTGATGGACTGTGTTTTATATGATGGACTGTGTGATGGACTGTGTTTAATGTGATGGACTGTGTTGTATATGATAGACTGTGTGATGGACTGTGTTTAATGTGATGGACTGTGTTTTATATGATGGACTGTGTTTCATATGATGGACTGTGTTTTATATGATGGACTGTGTGATGGACTGTGTTTTATATGATGGACTGTGTGATGGACTGTGTTTTGTTTTATATGATGGATGATGGACTGTGTTTTATATGATGGACTGTGTTTTATATGATGGACTGTGTGATGGACTGTGTTTTATATGATGGACTGTGTTTTATATGATGGACTGTGTGATGGACTGTGTGATGGACTGTGTTTTATATG
>NC_060185.1:5589493-5616993 GCF_021184085.1 Oncorhynchus gorbuscha | reverse complement strand
ACTAACACTGAGTGGCTGCTGCCAACACACTGTCATTGACACTGACCCAACTCCAGCCATTTTAATAATGGGAATTGATGGGAAATGATGTAAATATATCACTAGCCACTTTAAACAATGCTACCTTATATAATGTTACTTACCCTACATTATTCATCTCATATGTATATGTATATACTGTACTCTACATCATCGACTGCATCCTTATGTAACACATGTATCACTAGCCACTTTAACTATGCCACTTTGTTTACTTTGTCTACACACTCATCTCATATGTATATACTGTACTCGATACCATCTACTGTATGCTGCTCTGTACCATCACTCATTCATATATCCTTATGTACATGTTCCTTATCCCCTTACACTGTGTATAAGACAGTAGTTTTGGAATTGTTAGTTAGATTACTTGTTGGTTATCACTGCATTGTCGGAACTAGAAGCACAAGCATTTCGCTACACTCGCATTAACATCTGCTAACCATGTGTATGTGACAAATAAAATTTGATTTGATTTATATACAGGGGGTACCAGTACAGAGTCAATGTGGAGGCTATATACAGGGGGTACCGGTACAGAGTCAATGTGGAGGCTATATACAGGGGGTACCGGTACAGAGTCAATGTGGAGGCTATATACAGGGGGTACTGGTACAGAGTCAATGTGGAGGCTATATACAGGGGGTACTGGTACAGAGTCAATGTGGAGGCTATATACAGGGGGTACTGGTACAGAGTCAATGTGGAGGCTATATACAGGGGGTACCGGTACAGAGTCAATGTGGAGACTATATATTCATTAACTCTTGGAAGTGCTTGCACAAAGGATAGTAACATCTCATCCTGTGTTTTTGGAATCTGAATATCTGGACTTGTCCAGTGACTGTTGAGAAAGATCAGCTGACAACAGGGGAAAGTCCTTGTGTCGGCACGGAGAGACGGCTGACAGGAGGGAATAGACCCCACTGGGACAGTCATGGGGTAGCTTCCCATTTCTGTAGTTTCCCATGCTTCGCAGTATGTTGGAAACACCCGCTTTAGCTACAGAAAGTCAAAATACGAGAATACCCCTAGAGTCTGCGAGAGCGGGGGCGGAAGATGACTCATCGGCTGACAACATGGTAACGACTGGACTGGAAACGACTACGAGTAATGAGAGCACAGCACAGGAGAACACCACAGCAACTGTCACAAGTTCTGCTGCAACAGTGGGCCATAAACAGATGCAGGTATGTGTCTGTGGTTGGAGGAAAGTTACATCAAACCATGGGTTGAGGATCCACCAGGGGAAGAAGGGGTGTTTGGGTAAAGAGAGACAGAGAACTCGCATTGATTACTTTCTGCGAAAGCGATCAAATCAGTCGAATGAAGCACAGCAACTGGACCGCAAACCATAGTTTGCAGTGCATCAGTACCACTGTCATGGAGGACGTAAACTCAAGCACCGAAGTAGCAACTGAGGTGGAACCAACAACAGGAGTGGAACTCACCCAGCCTCCCAGACCTGCAGTCGAGAGGAGACTACCAGGGCACAGACCGTATGTGAAGTGGCCTGGCGCCAGTGACAAGAAGTTGTGGGAAACAGTGAATACTGACCTTACCTTGACCCTCGAGAAACTTCGAGGCACAGTGGAGAAGAAGTTGGAGAGGATGGGGGACATCATCTATGAGTACGGGACAGAAAGATTTGGAGTGGAAGAGGCAAAAGGCGGGAGAAAGGTTCCAACCCCACCAGTTTCCAGAAGGCAACAAGAAATCAAGCGCCTCGTTCAAGAAAGGCGGCAGCTTAAGAAACAGTGGAAGAAGGCCTCGGAAGTGGAAAAGAGGCACTTCAAGCTGACATCAAAACCTGGTTGGCATCCCTCCGTAGAGCAGAGAACCTACGGAAAAAAGAACAAACTAGAACTCGATTCTATAAAGATCCCTTCAAGTTCCTTAAAAGTCTCTTCACAAAAGAAAAAAGTGGAGCTCTAAAAACAACAAAGAAAGATCTAGAGGAGCACCTGAGAATAACAAACGTTGACTCAAAGCGACATGAACATCTGGCCATCCCATCAGATATCCCACCCATTGAACCCCCCGGAACATCATATTGAGACCAGCCCTCCGACATGGAAAGAGTTCGACGGGCAAGAACAGCATCAGGCCCGGGGCCAAATGGAGTCCCGTACAAAGTGTATAAGAACACACCAGACGTCCTGAGGTTCCTCTGGAGGCTTATGAGAACAGCTTGGCAGAAGAAGATAATACCCAAAGTGTGGCGTAGGGCAGGCGGGGTCCTGATCCCTAAGGAGAAGGATGCAGTGAACATCAGCCAATTCCGCCCAATCTCCTTACTGAATGTCGAGGGAAAAATCTTCTTTAGTGTCATTGCCCAGAGGATGGCCGAGTACCTACAAAGGAATACGTACGTCGATGCATCTGTACAGAAGGCAGGAATATCAGGGTTCTCTGGCTGCTTGGAACATTCCAGCATGATCTGGCATCAGATCCAAATGGCCAAGGTGGAGAAAAGGGACCTCCATGTAGTCTTCCTCGACCTCGCCAATGCATTTGGCTCTGTGCCCCATGAACTCCTGTGGTCTGCCTTCAGATTTTTCCACATACCGGACACCATCACAAACCTGGTGAAGTCGTACTTCCAGGATCTGCAGTTCTGCTTCACCACCTCAGAGTTCACCACCTCATGGCAGTGCCTGAATGTAGGTATAATGGCGGGATGTACCATTTCTCCGTTGGCATTCACAATGGCAATGGAGGTTATCATCAGATCCTCAAAATGGGTTGCTGGTGGACAGCGAGTCGACTCTGGTTTCCGCCTCCCTCCACTCAGAGCCTACATGGACGACATTACAACATTGACCACCACTGTCCCATGCACCAGGAGACTGCTCAGAAAACTTGAGGAGAACATCAGCTGGGCCCGTATGAAGATTAAACCATCCAAGTCACGCAGCATCTCGATTGTGAAGGGAGTACTCTCTGACCTGAAATTCTTCATCGGAGATGTCCAAATCCCAACAGTGTCTGAGCAGCCGGTAAAAAGCCTTGGAAGGTGGTATGATGCAAGCCTGAAGGACAAAGACCAGGTGCAACAGCTGCGCAAAGACATCAGTAGTAGCCTACAGTCCATCGACAACACCCAGCTACCTGGAAAGTTAAAGGCCTGGTGTATGCAGTTTGGTCTCCTACCCCGGGTGTTGTGGCCCTTAGCACTGTATGAGGTTCCAATCTCAACAGTGGAGAAGATGGAAAGAGGAGTCACAGGCTACTTAAAGAAGTGGCTTGGAGTTCCACGATGCCTTACCACCATAGGCCTCTATGGAGATGGTGTCCTCAAGCTGCCCCTCACCAGTCTAACAGAGGAATTCAAGTGTGCAAAAACCAGGCTCCAAATGACACTGAATGAATCTCGAGACCCAGTGGTGAGCAACAACGCGCCAACCTTGGCAACTGGGCGCAAATGGAGGCCAGGAAAAGCAGTCCAGGAGGCAACAGCAGCCCTCAGACATGCTGACATTGTGGGTCATGTTCAGCAAGGGAGAGGAGGCCTTGGGCTAACTAGCCGTGCTGCTTGGAGTAAGGCCACTGCACCAGAGCGGCGGAAGATGGTAGTGCAGGAAGTATGCCATCAGGAGGAGGCTGCAAGGTGGGCCAAGGCAGTCTCTCTTGCCAAACAGGGACAGTGGACTCGATGGGACAGTGTGGAGAAGAGGAAGATCAGCTGGAAGGATCTGTGGGCCATGGAAGCGAGGCGGTTGAGCTTTTCCATCAGAGCAACATATGACGTCCTTCCAACACCAGTTAATCTTCACCAATGGTATGGTGAAGATCCGGACTGTGCCCTCTGTTCCATGCCAGCCAACCTCAGGCACATTCTCACAGGCTGTAAAACAAGCCTCGCCCAAGGACGCTACACTTGGCGTCACAACCAAGTCCTTAAAAACCTTGCGTCCGCCCTGGAGGACAAGCGAGCTGCCACCAACTCCCTACCACCCACAGCAGCATCACACTCCTTACGGACAAACTTTGTCCGCGAAGGGGCTAAACCACCGAAGAGCGGCTCTACACCATTAGAGTCAATGTGAAGACTATATACAGGGGGTACCGGTACAGAGTCAATGTGGAGGCTATATACAGGGGGTACCGGTACAGAGTCAATGTGGAGGCTATATACAGGGGGTACCGGTACAGAGTCAATGTGCAGGAGCACCGGTGTCAAGGTGATTGAGGTAATATGTACATGTAGGTAGAGTTATTAAAGTGACGATGCATAGATAATTACAGAGAGTAGCAGCAGCGTAAAGGTGGGGGGGAATGAAAATATTCTGGGTGGCCATCTTATTAGATGTTCAGGAGTCTTATGTCTTGGGGGGTAGAAACTGTTTAGAAGCCTCTTGGACCTAGACTTGGCGCTCCGGTACCGCTTGCCGTGCGGTAGCAGAGAGAACAGTTAATGACTAGGATGACTGGAGCCTTTGACAATTTTTTGGGCCTTCCTCTGACACCGCCTGGTATAGAGGTCCTGGATGGCAGGAAGCTTGGCCCCAGTGATGTACTGGGCTGTACGTACTACCCTCTGTAGTGCCTTGCGGTCGGACGCCGAGCCCTTACCATACAAGTCAGTGATGCTCTCGATGGTGCTGCTGTAGAACCTTTTGAGGATTTGAGGACCCATGCTAAATCTTTTAAGTCTCCTGAGGGGGAATAGGTTTTGTCGTGCCCTCTTCACAACCGTCTTGGTGTGTTTGGACCATGTTAGTTTGTTGGTGATGTGGACGCCAAGGAACTTGAAGCTGTCAACCTACTCCACTACAGCCCCGTTGATGAGAATTGGGGCGTGCTCTGTCCTCCTTTTCCTGTAGTCCACAATCATCTCCTTAGTCTTGATCGCGTTGAGGGAGAGGTTGTTGTCCTGGCACCACACGGCCAGGTCTCTGACCTCCTCCCTATAGGCTGTCTTGTCGTTATCGGTGATCAGTCCTACCACTGTTCCATCTCTATCTTTTTTTATCTTTCTTTCTCTCTTGTTTCTCTCTCTTTCCCACACTCCCCCCTCTCCTCCCCATCATAACCTCTCTCTCTCTCTCTCTCTCTCTCTCTCTCTAGTCCGAGGTAGACCAGCAGATCGTGGTGGTTCAGGGTCAGGGGTCGGAGGTCAGGAGTGTGAGCGTGCCCTGGTGCAGAAGCTGAGAGAGCGCTGTGAGGACCAGGCTCGACAGCTCCAGTCTCTGCAGGCTGAACTGAAGAGGGCTTCTCTTGGACTAGAGGTGTTTGCCATTACTACACAGCACTTCTGCCACAAGGTAATAAACGGTATAACTTTGCTTATAAGAATTTTTTATGAACCAGCTATATAGTGTTAATGAAGCAGCTATATAGTGTTTATGAAGCAGCTATATAGTGTTTATGAAGCAGCTATATAGTGTTTATGAAGCAGCGATATAGTGTCTATCTCCTGTCTCTGTAGTAAGGTAGCTTTATGTACAGTACACCCCCTGGACAGTGTCTATCTCCTGTTTCTGTAGTAAGGTAGCTTTATGTACAGTACACCCCCTGGACAGGACACTAGTCTATCTCCTGTTTCTGTAGAGTGACAGCTTTATGTACAGTACACCCCCTGGACAGGACACTAGTCTATCTCCTGTTTCTGTGGTGAGACAGCTTTATGTACAGTACACCCCCTGGACAGGACACTAGTCTATCTCCTGTTTCTGTGGTGAGACAGCTTGATGTACCAGGACACCCCCTGGACAGGACACTAGTCTATCTCCTGTTTCTGTGGTGAGACAGCTTTATGTACAGTACACCCCCTGGACAGGACACTAGTCTATCTCCTGTTTCTGTGGTGAGACAGCTTTATGTACAGGACACCCCTGGACAGGACACTAGTCTATCTCCTGTTTCTGTGAGGTGAGACAGGACACCCCTGGACAGGACACTGGTCTATGTGACAGCTTTATGTACAGTACACCCCTGGACAGGACACTAGTCTATCTCCTGTTTCTGTGGTGAGACAGCTTGATGTACCAGGACACCCCCTGGACAGGACACTGGTCTATCTCCTGTTTCTGTAGAGTGACAGCTTTATGTACAGTACACCCCCTGGACAGGACACTAGTCTATCTCCTGTTTCTGTGGTGAGACAGCTTGATGTACCAGGACACCCCCTGGACAGGACACTGGTCTATCTCCTGTTTCTGTAGAGTGACAGCTTTATGTACAGTACACCCCCTGGACAGGACACTAGTCTATCTCCTGTTTCTGTGGTGAGACAGCTTGATGTACCAGGACACCCCCTGGACAGGACACTAGTCTATCTCCTGTTTCTGTGGTGAGGCAGGACCATAGCACTTCACAATGTAATGTGGGGAAGTCACCAGTACTGGGTTCAAATACTATTTAAAATATCTCACATACATTTAAAGTAAGCATTATATTTACTTGGAAAGACAAGTAGTTGAATATTTTAATGGAATCGAAAATACACTTGAAAAGTATTTTAAAATACACACACACACACACACACACACACACACACACACACACACACACACACACACACACACACACACACACACACACACACACACACACACACACACACACACACACACACACAGGTTGAACAGGCTGATGTATAGATTTACTGTACTGTACAGATTTACTGTACTGAATACATGACTAATATTACATCATCATGTCTGTACCTTCCTTCTGTAAAGATACAGTACCATCTCCCTGTAAGGATACTGTACCATCTCCCTGTAAAGATACAGTACCATCTCCCTGTAAAGATACAGTACCATCTCCCAGTACCATCTCCCTGTAAAGATACAGTATCATCTCCCTGTAAAGATACAGTATCATCTCCCTGTAAAGATACAGTACCACCTCCCTGTAAAGATACAGTACCATCTCCCTGTAAAGATACAGTATCATCTCCCTGTAAAGATACAGTACCATCTCCCTGTAAAGATACAGTATCATCTCCCTGTAAAGATACAGTATCATCTCCCTGTAAAGATACAGTATCATCTCCCTGTAAAGATACAGTACCATCTCCCTGTAAAGATACAGTACAATCTCCCTGTAAAGATACAGTATCATCTCCCTGTAAAGATACAGTACCATCTCCCTGTAAAGATACAGTATCATCTCCCTGTAAAGATACAGTATCATCTCCCTGTAAAGATACAGTACCACCTCCCTGTAAAGATACAGTACCATCTCCCAGTACCATCTCCCTGTAAAGATACAGTATCATCTCCCTGTAAAGATACAGTACCACCTTCCAGTACCAGCTCCCTGTAAAGATACAGTATCATCTCCCTGTAAAGATACAGTACCACCTCCCAGTACCATCTCCCTGTAAAGATACAGTACCATCTCCCTGTAAAGATACAGTACCACCTCCCAGTACCATCTCCATGTAAAGATACAGTACCACCTCCCTGTAAAGATACAGTACCATCTCCCTGTAAAGATACAGTACCATCTCCTGTAAAGATACAGTACCATCGTCCCTGTAAAGATACAGTACCATCTCCCTGTAAAGATACAGTACCACCTCCCTGTAAAGATACAGTACCATCTCCCTATAAAGATACAGTACCACCTCCCTGTAAAGATACAGTACCACCACCCTGTAAAGATACAGTACCACTTCCCAGTACCATCTCCCTATAAAGATACAGTACCATCTCCCTATAAAGATACAGTACCATCTCCCTATAAAGATACAGTACCACCTCCCAGTACCATCTCCCTGTAAATATACAGTACCATCTCCCTATAAAGATACAGTACAATCTCCCATTACCATCTCCCTGTAAAGATACCCTGCCATCTCCCTGTAAATATACAGTACCATCTCCCTGTAAAGTAACAGTACCATCTCCCTGTAAAGATACAGTACCATATCCCTGTAAAGATACAGTACCATCTCCCAGTACCATCTCCTTGTAAAGATACAGTACCACCTCCCTGTAAAGATACAGTACCATCTCCCTGTAAAGATACAGTACCACCTCCCAGTACCATCTCCCTGTAAATATACAGTACCATCCTTGTAAAGATCTACCACCTCCCTATAAAGATACAGTACCGTCTCCCAGTACCACCTCCCTGTAAAGATACAGTACCATCTCCCTATAAAGATACAGTACCACCTCCCAGTACCATCTCCATGTAAAGATACAGTACCACCTCCCTGTAAAGATACAGTACCATATCCCTGTAAAGATACAGTACCATCTCCCAGTACCATCTCCTTGTAAAGATACAGTACCACCTCCCTGTAAAGATACAGTACCATCTCCCTGTAAAGATACAGTACCACCTCCCAGTACCATCTCCCTGTAAATATACAGTACCATCTCCTTGTAAATATACAGTACCACCTCCCTGTAAATATACAGTACCACCTCCCAGTACCATCTCCCTGTAAATATACAGTACCATCTCCATTGTAAAGACACAGTACCACTGTAAATATACTACTATCCTGTAAAATATACCACAGTACCTGTACCGTCTCCCTGTAAAGATACAGTACCACCTCCCTGTAAAGATACAGTACCATCTCCCTATAAAGATACAGTACCACCTCCCAGTACCATCTCCATGTAAAGATACAGTACCACTGTACCTCCCTGTAAAGATACAGTACCAGTACCACCTCCCTGTAAAGATACAGTACCATCTCCCAGTACCATCTCCTTGTAAAGATACAGTACCACCTCCCTGTAAAGATACAGTACCATCTCCCTGTAAAGATACAGTACCACCTCCCAGTACCATCTCCCTGTAAATATACAGTACCATCTCCTTGTAAAGATACAGTACCACCTCCCTGTAAATATACAGTACCACCTCCCTGTAAAGTTACAGTACCATCTCCCTGTAAATATACAGTACTATCTCTCAGTAAAGACACTGTACCATCTCCCAGTAAAGACACTGTACCATCTCCCTGTAAATATACAGTACTATCTCTCAGTAAAGATACAGTACCATCTCCCAGTAAAGACACTGTACCATCTCCCTGTAAAGATGCAGTACTATCTCCCTGTAAAGATACAGTACCACCTCCCTGTATATATACAGTACCAACTCCCTGTAAAGTAACAGTACCATCTCCCTGTAAAGATACTGTACCATCTCCCTGTAAAGATACTGTACCATATCCCTGTAAAGATACAGTACCATCTCCCTGTAAAGACACTGTACCATCTCCCATTCCAAGCGTGGGTACAGTACCATCTCCATGAAAAGATACAGTACCATCTCCCATTACCATCTCCCTGTAAATATACAGTACCATCTCCCATTATCATCTCCCTGTAAAGATACAGTACAATCTCCCATTACCATCTCCCTGTAAATATACAGTACCATCTCCCTGTAAAGATACTGTACCATCTCCCTGTAAAGATACTGTACTATCTCCCTGTAAAGATACTGTACCATTTCCCTGTAAAGATACAGTACCATCTCCCTGTAAAGATACAGTACCATCTCCCTGAAAAGATACAGTACCACCTCCCTGAAAAGATACAGTACCATCTCCCATTACCATCTCCCTGTAAAGATACAGTACCATCTCCCTGAAAAGATACAGTACCATCTCCCATTACCATCTCCCTGTAAATATACAGTACCATCTCCCTGAAAAGATACAGTACCCTCTCCCATTACCTTCTCCCTGAAAAGATACTGTACCATCTCCCTGAAAAGATACAGTACCATCTCCCTGTAAATATACAGTACCATCTCCCAGTACCATCTCCCTGTAAAGATACAGTATCATCTCCCTGTAAAGATACAGTACCATCTCCCTGTAAAGATACAGTACCATCTCCCTGAAAAGATACAGTACCATCTCCCTGTAAAGATACAGTACCATCTCCCTGTAAAGATACAGTACCATCTCCCTGTAAAGATACAGTACTATCTCCCTGTAAAGATACAGTACCATCTCCCTGTAAAGATACAGTACCATCTCCCTGTAAAGATACAGTACAATCTCCCATTACCATCTCCCTGTAAATATACAGTACCATCTCCCTGTAAAGATACAGTACCATCTCCCTGTAAATATACAGTACCATCTCCCAGTACCATCTCCCTGTAAAGATACAGTACCATCTCCCTGTAAAGATACAGGACCATGGACCTCCCAAGTAGCGCAGCAGTCTAAGGCACTGCATCGCAGTGTGGCGTCACCCCAGACCCGTGTTCGTTCCAAGGCTGTGTCACAACCGGCCATGATTGGGAGTCCCATAGAGCAGCGCACAATTGGCCCAGTGTCGTCCGGGTTAGGGGAGGGTTTGGCCCAGCGTCATCCGGGTTAGGGGAGGGTTTGGCCCAGTGTCGTCCAGGTTAAGGGAGGGTTTGGCCCAGTGTCGTCCGGGTTAGGGGAAGGTTTGGCCCAGTGTCGTCCGGGTTAGGGGAGGGTTTGGCCCAGCGTCGTCCGATTTAGGGGAGGGTTTGGCCCAGCGTCGTCCGGGTTAGGGGAGGGTTTGGCCCAGCGTCGTCCGGGTTAGGGGAGGGTTTGGCCCAGTGTCGTCCGGGTTAGGGGAGGGTTTGGCCCAGTGTCGTCCGGGTTAGGGGAGGGTTTGCAGGAGGGGGCTTTACTTGGCTCATCGTTCTCTGGCGACTCCTTGTGGCGGCCAGGCGCCTGCAGGCTGACTTGATCGTCAGTTAAACAGTGTTTCCTCTGACACTTTGGTGCAGCTGGCTTCCTGGTTAAGCGGGCGGGTGATAAGAAGCGTGGTTCGGCGGGTCATGTTTCAGAGGACGCATGACTCGACCTTCGCCTCTCCCGAGCCCATTTATTTCCACACACCCCATTTAGCCATACCCTAGATTTAGCTGTACTTCCACACACCCCATTTAGCCATACCCTAGGGTTAGCTGTATTTCCACACACCCCATTTAGCCATACCCTAGGATTAGCTGTATTTCCACACACCCCATTTAGCCATACCCTAGCGTTAGCTGTATTTCCACACACCCCATTTAGCCATACCCTAGCGTTAGCTGTATTTCCACACACACCATTTAGCCATACCCTAGCGTTAGCTGTATTTCCACACACCCCATTTAGCCATATCCTAGCGTTAGCTGAACTGACGCCGCTGGCCACCCACAGACTACTTAAAGGATGCTTGAAATTCCTTTAAAGTACTTTGAGTGTTGGCTTGAATCTGCCTGGAGTACCAGATGCGCGAGGTTTGCACTTTTGGGATTTTGTTATTGGTTTTAATTGAATATCTATTGAGAGCTGCTTTGAGGTTTTAGGATTGTAAATGCCTTGTCCTTGTACTGTATCTTCTTAAAGATTTCACAATCACAGTTCACTGTCTCTTCCCTATTGGCTCTGAGCCAGAGCTTGGCCCCACCCAAGGAAGAGATAGTGATCAGATTACAGTTGGATGGCTGAAAGCATTTAGTCTCACTGATGGAAATGCATCACTCCTTTCTCCTTCCCTCCCATCACTCCTCCCTCCTCACCTCACCCTTCCTTATCCTACCTCTCTCTCCCTCCCTCCCATAGCTTTTCCTTCCTTCATCCATCCTCACCCATCCTCCATCCCCCTTACCCTCTCCCACCCATCCTCCCTCCCTTAGTCTTCCTCATCCATCCTCCTTCCCTCACCCTTCCTCATCCATCCATCCTCGCTCCCTCACCCTTCCTCACCCATCCTCCCTCCCCCTCACCCTTCCTCATCCATCCTCCTTCCCTGACCCTTCCTCACCCATCCTCCCTCCCCCTCACCCTTCCTCATCCATCTTCCTTCCCTCACCCTTCCTCATCCATCCTCCTTCCCTGACCCTTCCTCACCCATCCTCCCTCCCCCTCACCCTTCCTCATCCATCTTCCTTCCCTCACCCTTCCTCATCCATCCTCCTTCCCTGACCCTTCCTCATCCATCCTCCTTCCCTGACCCTTCCTCATCCATCCTCCTTCCCTGACCCTTCCTCATCCATCCTCCCTCCCTCACCCTTCCTCACCTATCCTCCCTACCCCTTACCCTTCCTCACTCATCCTTCCTTCCTCCCTCACTCACCCTTCCTCATCCATCTTCCTTCCCTCACCCTTCCTCATCCATTCTCCTTCCCTGACCCTTCCTCACCCATCCTCCCTCCCCCTCACCCTTCCTCATCCATCCTCCTTCCCTGACCCTTCCTCATCCATCCTCCCTCCCTCACCCTTCCTCACCCATCCT
Organism: Oncorhynchus gorbuscha; assembly: GCF_021184085.1. Taxonomy (NCBI): domain Eukaryota; kingdom Metazoa; phylum Chordata; class Actinopteri; order Salmoniformes; family Salmonidae; genus Oncorhynchus; species Oncorhynchus gorbuscha. Next base: position 5,604,757 of record NC_060185.1, on the reverse strand, counting down.
CCTCCCTCACCCTTCCTCACCCATCCTCCCTCCCCCTCACCCTTCCTCATCCATCTTCCTACCCTCACCCTTCCTCATCCATCCTCCTTCCCTGACCCTTCCTCACCCATCCTCCCTCCCCCTCACCCTTCCTCATCCATCCTTCTTCCCTGACCCTTCCTCACCCATCCTCCCTCCCCCTCACCCTTCCTCATCCATCTTCCTTCCCTCACCCTTCCTCATCCATCCTCCTTCCCTGACCCTTCCTCACCCATCCTCCCTTCCCCTCACCCTTCCTCATCCATCCTCCTTCCCTGACCCTTCCTCATCCATCCTCCCTCCCTCACCCTTCCTCACCCATCCTCCCTCCCAGTCACCCTTCCTCATCCATCCTCCTTCCCTGACCCTTCCTCATCCATCCTCCCTCCCTCACCCTTCCTCACCTATCCTCCCTACCCCTTACCCTTCCTCACTCATCCTTCCTTCCTCCCTCCCTCACCCTTCCTCACTCACCCTTCCTCCCTCCCTTACTCTTCCTCACCCATCTCCTGTAGTCCAGCACCACTGTTGCTAAAAGCATTCTTATTGATCTGTGGTTATTGATCTGTGATTATTGATCTGTGGTTATACGTCATGGAAATGGGACACCTGAGCCGTACTGTGAATAACTATTCTGTTTCAAGGCGGTTGGTTGTGCTACTTAGCTTGTGTCTTGGTTAATTTGTGAGCGGTGTCTGGTTTCTAGTCTGGTTAGTTGTCTGGTTAGTAGTCTGGTTAGTTGTCTGGTTAGTTGTCTGGTTGGTTGTTTGATTGGTTGGTTGTAACATTGTTTGACAGTGTGATGGATGAAGGGTTGTTGGATGGGCTGGTAGTCAGAGGATGAGGCTGGTGGATTGATGTTGGATGGGCTGGTAGTCAGAGGATGAGGCTGGTGGATTGATGTTGGATGGGCTGGTAGTCAGAGGATGAGGCTGGTTGATCTTGGTTGGGCTGGTAGTCAGAGGAGGAGGCTGGTGGATTGATGTTTGATGGGCTGGTAGTCAGAGGAGGAGGCTGGTGGATTGATGTTGGATGGGCTGGTAGTCAGAGGATGAGGCTGGTTGATCTTGGTTGGGCTGGTAGTCAGAGGAGGAGGCTGGTGGATTGATGTTTGATGGGCTGGTAGTTAGAGGAGGAGGCTGGTTGATTGATGTTGGATGGGCTGGTAGTTAGAGGAGGAGGCTGGTTGATTGATGTTGGATGGGCTGGTAGTCAGAGGAGGAGGCTGGTTGATTGATGTTTGATGGGCTGGTAGTCAGAGGAGGAGGCTGGTTGATTGATGTTGGATGGGCTGGTAGTCAGAGGATGAGGCTGGTTGATCTTGGTTGGGCTGGTAGTCAGAGGAGGAGGCTGGTGGATTGATGTTTGATGGGCTGGTAGTCAGAGGAGGAGGCTGGTGGATTGATGTTGGATGGGCTGGTAGTCAGAGGATGAGGCTGGTTGATCTTGGTTGGGCTGGTAGTCAGAGGAGGAGGCTGGTGGATTGATGTTTGATGGGCTGGTAGTTAGAGGAGGAGGCTGGTTGATTGATGTTGGATGGGCTGGTAGTTAGAGGAGGAGGCTGGTTGATTGATGTTGGATGGGCTGGTAGTCAGAGGAGGAGGCTGGTTGATTGATGTTTGATGGGCTGGTAGTCAGAGGAGGAGGCTGGTTGATTGATGTTGGATGGGCTGGTAGTCAGAGGAGGAGGCTGGTTGATTGATGTTTGGTGGGCTGGTAGTCAGAGGAGGAGGCTGGTTGATTGATGTTGGATGGGCTGGTAGTCAGAAGAGGAGGCTGGTTGATTGATGTTGGATGGGCTGGTAGTTAGAGGAGGAGGCTGGTTGATTGATGTTTGATGGGCTGGTAGTCAGAGGAGGAGGCTGGTTGATTGATGTTGGATGGGCTGGTAGTCAGAGGAGGAGGCTGGTTGATTGATGTTTGGTGGGCTGGTAGTCAGAGGAGGAGGCTGGTTGATTGATGTTTGATGGGCTGGTAGTTAGAGGAGGAGGCTGGTTGATTGATGTTTGATGGGCTGGTAGTTAGAGGAGGAGGCTGGTTGATTGATGTTGGATGGGCTGGTAGTCAGAGGATGAGGCTGGTTGATCTTGGTTGGGCTGGTAGTCAGAGGAGGAGGCTGGTGGATTGATGTTTGATGGGCTGGTAGTTAGAGGAGGAGGCTGGTTGATTGATGTTGGATGGGCTGGTAGTTAGAGGAGGAGGCTGGTTGATTGATGTTGGATGGGCTGGTAGTCAGAGGAGGAGGCTGGTTGATTGATGTTTGATGGGCTGGTAGTCAGAGGATGAGGCTGGTTGATCTTGGTTGGGCTGGTAGTTAGAGGAGGAGGCTGGTTGATTGATGTTGGATGGGCTGGTAGTCAGAGGAGGAGGCTGGTTGATTTATGTTGGATGGGCTGGTAGTCAGAGGAGGAGGCAGGTGGATTGATGTTTGGTGGGCTGGTAGTCAGAAGAGGAGGCTGGTTGATTGATGTTGGATGGGCTGGTAGTCAGAGGAGGAGGCTGGTTGATTGATGTTTGATGGGCTGGTAGTCAGAGGAGGAGGCTGGTTGATTGATGTTTGATGGGCTGGTAGTCAGAGGAGGAGGCTGGTTGACTATTTTTTTTTTAAGATTCACGTGTGCGTGTACTCACTAATATTATGTAAATGTGTAGGTGCTCCTTGTAGAAGTGCCATGCCAGTTAATAGGCTAGTTATTGATTCGTTCCTCCCCCATCTCCTTCTGGGTAAGCCGGTGTGTATCTGTGTGTGCGCATGTGTGTGTGTGTGTGTGGGTGGGGGGTGGCTAGTTACACAAGGCTATGGCAGGCAGACAGAGTCGGTGCTCAACCCTGTCACTTTGGCACTAGTCTTTTGTTCCAGCAGAGATCACACAGAGCGATCGGACGGGACTCAGCAGGAAAAGAGGTGAGGCTGGCTCGCTCTTCCTCCTCCTCCCGTTTCTCCTGTCTCCATCGCTCCATCCCTCCATCGCTTCATCTCTCCATCCATCCCTCCCTTCTTCTCCCTCCTTTCTCTCTCTGCCAAGATCTCCCTCTATTTCCATCTCTCCATCCCTCCCTTTCTTCTCCCTCTATTTCCATCTCTTTGCCTCATTCTCTCCTTCCTCTTCTTAACTTCCCTCCCCTTCTTTGTTTTGCGTCCTTACCTCCCTCTATTCCATCTCTCCCCTCCCCCCACTCTCTTCTGCACTTTCCTTCTGCCTCTTCTATTTTTCTCCCTCTCTGTCTGTCTGGGTGTGTGTGCTGCACCCCAGCAGCATTAGCAGCAGTGTGGATGAATCAGTGTACTATGGGCCATTACTGCTCTAGCCTCTACCTCCGCTTGCTGGACCGCACGGTAAACAGCTTCCAGCAGCTTCTAGATGCATCCTTCCTCAGTCAGGACTAGCTTCAGCTGACTGTATTTTTATGTTTGTATGTTTGTATGTTTGTATGTTTGTATGTTCGTATGTTTTTTAAGTTTGTATGTGAGGAGAGAGAGATTTATATTATTATTTGTTATTCTTTATATTTTTTTACAATGTATATTGTATACATTATTGCTCTCTCTCTCTCTCTCTCTCCATCTCTCTCTCTCTCTTCTCTATCTCTCTCTCTCTCTCTCCATCTCTCTCTCTCTCTCTCCATCTCTCTCTCTCTCTTCTCTATCTCTCTCTCTCTCTCTTCTCTATCTCTCTCTCTCTCTCTCTCTCTCTCTCTCTCTCTCTCTCTCTCTCTCTCTCTCTCTCTCTCTCTCTCTCTCTCTCTCTCTCTCTCTCTCTCTCTCTCTCTCTCTCTCTCTCTCTCTCTCTCTCTCTCTCTCTCTCTCTCTCTCTCTCTCTCTCTCTCCTCTCTCTCTCTCTCTCTCTCTCTCTCTCTCTCTCTCTCTCTCTCTCTCTCTCTCTCTCTCTCTCTCTCTCTCTCTCTCTCTCTCTCTCTCTCTCTCTCTCTCTCTCTCTCTCTCTCTCTCTCTCTCTCTCTCTCTCTCTCTCTCTCTCTCTCTCTCTCTCTCTCTCTCTCTCTCTCTCTCTCTCTCTCTCTCTCTCTCTCTCTCTCTATCTATCTCTCTCTCTCTCTCTCTCTCTCTCTCTCTCTCTCTCTCTCTCTCCATCTCTCTCTCTCACTCTCTCTCTCTCTCTCTCTCTCTCTCTCTCTCTCTCTCTCTCTCTCTCTCTCTCTCTCTCTCACTCTCTCTTAATCTCTTTCTCTCTCTCTCAATTCAATTTCAATTTAATTTTAAGGGGCTTTATTGGCATGGGGGAAACATATGTTTAACATTGTCAAAGCAAGTGAAATAGATAATAAACAAAAGTGAAATAAACAATAAAAATGAACAGTAAACATTACACTCACAAAAGTTCCAAAAGAATAAAGACATTTCAAATGTTATATTATGTCTATATACAGTGTTGTAATGATATGCAAATAGTTAAAGTACAAAAGGGAAAATAAGCATAAATATGGGTTGTATTTACAATGGTGTTTGTTCTTCACTGGTTGCTCTTTTCTCGTGGCAACAGATCACAAGTATTGCTGCTGTGATAGCACACTGTGATATTTCACCCAAAAGATATGGGAGTTTATCAGAATTGGATTTGTTTTCTAATTCTTTGTGGGTCTGTGTTTAATCTGAGGGAAATATGTGCCTCTAATATGATCATATATTTGGCAGGAGGTTTAAGAAGTGCTGCTCAGTTTCCACCTCATTTTGTGGGCAGTGAGCACATAGCCTGTCTTCTCTTGACAGCCATGTCTGCCTACGGCGGCCTTTCTCAATAGCAGGGCTATGCTCACTGAGTCTGTACATAGTCAAAGATTTCCTTAATTTTGGGTCAGTCACAGTGGTCAGGTATTCTGCTGCTGTGTACTCTCTGTTTAGGGCCAAATAGCATTGTAGTTTGCTCTGTTTTTTTGTAAACTCTTTCCAATGTTTTCTCATGATTTGGTTGGGTCTAATTGTGCTGCTGTCCTGGGGCTCTGTAGGGTGTGTTTGTGTTTGTGAACAGAGCCCCAGGACCAGCTTGCTTAGGGGACTCTTCTCCAGGTTCATCTCTCTGTAAGTGATGGCTTTGTTATGGAAGGTTTGGGAATCGCTTCCTTTTAGGTGGTTGCAGAATTTAACGGCTCTTTTCTGGATATTGATCATTAATGGGCTCCCAACCATAAAGGACAATAGGTTCTGTAACGGATTCAAGTATTTTTAGCCAGATCATAATTGGTCTGTCAAATGTTAATGAGATGGCGTAGAAGGCCCTTCTTGCCTTGTTTCTCAGATTGTTCACAGCTTTGTGGAAGTTACCTGTAGTGCTGATGTTTAGGCCGAGGTGTGTCTAGTTTTTTGTGTGCTCTCGGGCAACGGTGTCTAGATGGAATTTGTATTTGTGGTCCCGGCAACTGTCTGACAGAATCTGTGCATAAGATCTAGGTGCTGCTGTAGGCCCTCCTTGGTTGGGGACAGAAGGGCCTGATCATCAGCAGATTCTAGCAGGGGGAGGCCGGGTGCTACAGACTGTTCTAGTGCCTGCGCCAATTCATTGATATATATGTTGAAGAGGGTGGGGCTGTATCCCTGTCTCACCCCACGGCCCTGTGGAAAGAAATGTTAGTTGTTGTTGCCAATTATAACCGCAGACTTGTTGTTTGTGTACATGGATTTTATAATGTAGTATGTTTTACCCCCAACACCACTTTTCATCAGTTTGTATAGCAGACCCTCATGCCAAATTGAGTCAAAGGCTTTTTTGAAATCAACAAAGCATGAGAAGACTTTGCCTTTGTTTTGGTTTGTTTATTTGTCAATTAGGGTGTGCAGGGTGAATATGTGGTCTGTTGTACGATAATTTGGTAAAAAGCCAATTTGACATTTGCTCAGCACATTGTTTTCATTTTGGAAATGTAGGAGTCTGCTGTTAATGATAATGCAGAGGATTTTCCCAAGGTTACTGTTAACACATATTCCACAGTAGTTATTGGGGTCAAATTTGTCTCCACTTTGTGGATTGGGGTGATCCGTCCTCGGTTCCAAATATTTGGGAAGATGCCAGAGCTAAGGATGATATTAAAGAGTTTTAGTATAGCCAATTGGAATTTGTTGTCTGTATATTTGATCATTTCATTGAGGATACCATCCACACCACAGGCCTTTTTGGGTTGGAGGGTTTGTATTTTGTCCTGTAACTCATTCAATGTAATTGGAGAATCCAGTGGGTTCTGGTCATCTTTAATAGTTGATTCTAAGATTTGTAATTGATCATGTATATGTTTTTGCTCTTTATGCTTTGTTATAGAGACAAAAAGACCTCTCTCGCTCTGTTTGTGTTTCTCTCTCTCTCTGTCTCTACAGTGCCCTTATATAACACTATATGCTGAGTGTCTGTGTCTTTTCATATGCAGACTGCTGTGTTTGTGAAGAAGTGTGTCATTGCAGGAGAGGGAGGAAGTGAAGAAGTGTGTTATTACAGGAGGAGTGTGTCATTGCAGGAGAGAGAGGAAGTGTGTCATTGCAGGAGAGAGAGGAAGTGAAGAAGTGTGTTATTGCAGGAGAGAGAGGAAGTGAAGAAGTGTGTTATTGCAGGAGAGGGAGGAAGTGAAGAAGTGTGTCATTGCAGGAGAGAGAGGAAGTGTGTCATTGCAGGAGAGAGAGGAAGTGAAGAAGTGTGTCATTGCAGGAGAAGTGTGTTATTGCAGGAGAGAGAGGAAGTGTGTCATTGCAGGAGAGAGAGGAAGTGAAGAAGTGTGTCATTGCAGGAGAGAGAGGAAGTGAAGAAGTGTGTTATTGCAGGAGAGAGAGGAAGTGAAGAAGTGTGTCATTGCAGGAGAGAGAGGAAGTGAAGAAGTGTGTCATTGCAGGAGAGAGAGGAAGTGAAGAAGTGTGTTTTTGCAGGAGAGAGAGGAAGTGAAGAAGTGTGTTATTGCAGGAGAGGGAGGAAGTGTGTTATTGCAGGAGAGAGAGGAAGTGTGTTATTGCAGGAGAGAGAGGAAGTGTGTTATTGCAGGAGAGAGAGGAAGTGTGTTATTGCAGGAGAGGGAGGAAGTGTGTTATTGCAGGAGAGGGAGGAAGTGTGTTATTGCAGGAGAGGGAGGAAGTGTGTTATTGCAGGAGAGGGAGGAAGTGTGTTATTGCAGGAGAGGGAGGAAGTGTGTTATTGCAGGAGAGGGAGGAAGTGTGTTATTGCAGGAGAGGGAGGAAGTGTGTTATTGCAGGAGAGAGGGAGGAAGTGTGTTATTGCAGGAGAGAGAGGAAGTGTGTTATTGCAGGAGAGGGAGGAAGTGTGTTATTGCAGGAGAGGGAGGAAGTGTGTTATTGCAGGAGAGAGAGGAAGTGTGTTATTGCAGGAGAGAGAGGAAGTGTGTTATTGCAGGAGAGGGAGGAAGTGTGTTATTGCAGGAGAGAGAGGAAGTGTGTTATTGCAGGAGAGGGAGGAAGTGTGTTATTGCAGGAGAGAGAGGAAGTGTGTTATTGCAGGAGAGAGAGGAAGTGTGTTATTGCAGGAGAGGGAGGAAGTGTGTTATTGCAGGAGAGGGAGGAAGTGCGGTCAACATGTAGGCTGTTATCATTCCTAAATATGGGTCTCACTATCAGTTCTAGAGATCTAAGGTCAGGGCCTTATGTTGTGACGTTAGCATTTCTACTGGACTTGTCTGGTTGGTGGTGTTGTTATAGACTGTTGTCGTATTGATCATTACAATCATACAATTACTGTCTTATCAGTCTTCCCATGGACAGATTACAGTGCATGTTTCCATAGCCTCTAGTCTGCTCTATGTCCTGACTCTAGTCTGCTAGTCTGCTCTATGTCCTGACTCTAGTCTGCTGGTCTGCTCTATGTCCTGACTCTAGTCTGCTGGTCTGATCTATGTCCCGACTCTGCTATACTGGTCTGCTCTTTGTCATGACTCTGGTATACTGGTCTGCTCTATGTCATGACGCTGGTCTGCTCTATGTCCTGACTCTAGTCTGCTAGTCTGCTCTATGTCCTGACTCTAGTCTGCTAGTCTGCTCTATGTCCTGACTCTAGTCTGCTAGTCTGCTCTATGTCCTGACTCTAGTCTGCTGGTCTGCTCTATGTCATGATTAGTCTACTGGTCTGCTCTATGTCGTGATTAGTCTACTGGTCTGCTCTATGTCGTGACTCTGGTCTGCTGGTCTGCTCTATGTCCTGACTCTGGTCTGCTGGTCTGCTCTATGTCCTGACTAGTCTGCTGGTCTGCTATATGTCGTGACTCTGGTCTGCTGGTCTGCTCTATGTCGTGACTCTGGTCTGCTGGTCTGCTCTATGTCGTGACTCTGGTCTGCTCTATGTCCTGACTAGTCTGCCTGGTCTGCTCTATGTCATGACTAGTCTACTGGTCTGCTCTATGTCCTGACTCTGGTCTGCTGGTCTGCTCTATGTCCTGACTAGTCTGCCTGGTCAGCTCTATGTCCTGACTCTAGAGTCTGCTGGTCTGCTCTATGTCCTGACTAGTCTGCTCTATGTCCTGACTAGTCTGCTCTATGTCATGACTCTGGTCTGCTCTATGTCATGACTCTGGTATACTGGTCTGCTCTTTGTCATAACTCTGGTCTGCTCTATGTCATGACTCTGGTCTGCTCTATGTCATGACTCTGGTCTGCTCTATGTCATGACTCTGGTCTGCTGGTCTGCTCTATGTCCTGACTCTGGTCTACTGGTCTGCTCTATGTCCTGACTCTGGTCTGCTCTATGTCCTGACTCTGGTCTGCTCTATGTCGTGACTCTGGTCTGCTCTATGTCGTGACTCTGGTCTGCTCTATGTCATGACTCTGGTCTGCTCTATGTCGTGACTCTGGTCTGCTCTATGTCGTGACTCTGGTCTGCTCTATGTCGTGACTCTGGTCTGCTCTATGTCGTGACTCTGGTCTACTGCTCTGGTGTAATAGATGGCTGTGTATCCCTGAGGGGAGAATATTTAATTTATTTTATAGATGGAGCAGCTGATGTCCTTGAGGACAGAAAGCAGTGTGATGACACTCCCTGTCTCACTGTCTCCCTGTCTCTCTGTCTCCCTGTCTCCCTGCATGATGACACTCCCTGTCTCTCTGTCTCCCTGTCTCTCTGTCTCCCTGTCTCTCTGTCTCCCTGTCTCCCTGTCTCTCTGTGTGATGACACTCCCTGTCTCCCTGTCTCTCTGTCTCTCTGTCTCCCTGTCTCCCTGTGTGATGACACTCCCTGTCTCTGTCTCCCTGTCTCCCTGTCTCTCTGTCTCCCTGTCTCCCTGTGTGATGACACTCCCTGTCTCCCTGTCTCCCTGTCTCTCTGTGTGATGACACTCCCTGTCTCCCTGTGTGATGACACTCCCTGTCTCCCTGTCTCTCTGTGTGATGACACTCCCCGTCTCTCTGTGTGATGACACTCCCTGTCTCCCTGTCTCCATGTCTCTCTGTCTCTCTGTCTCCCTGTCTCCCTGTGTGATGACACTCCCTGTCTCCCTGTCTCCCTGTGTGATGACACTCCCTGTCTCCCTGTCTCCCTGTCTCTCTGTGTGATGACACTCCCTGTCTCCTTGTGTGTTCTGCGTTCCAGGAAGTAAATGGATTATGTTGCCGTGGTAAAGGGGAATATGAGATGAGGAAGGAGGGGCTGGCTGGGGGACTGGGCTTCCTTCATCGCCACTGACCTGAAAGCAAACGCTGGATGTCTGCCAAGTATTCCATGTCACCGTTCCAGTTGTTTTATTCATATCGGTGCAGATGAAGGAAAGCAAATGAGGAGATGAGATGAAGGAGATGAGGAGAGGAAGCCACTTTAGACCATTGAGGTACAGCCATAGTTCTGTGAGGGAGGACCGCATCATAATTACATTATGCTGACTCGTATTCCACTCTTGTCCTGTTCAGTTGGCTAGTAACTTCCTGTTGACTCTCTCTCTCTCTCTCTCTCTCTCTCTCTCTCTCTCTCTCTCTCTCTCTCTCTCTCTCTTTCTCTCTCTCTCTGTCTCTCTCTCTCTCTCTCTCTCTCTCTGTCTCTCTCTGTCTCTCTCTCTCTCTCTCTCTCTCTCTCTCTCTCTCTGTCTCTCTCTCTCTCTCTCTCTCTCTCTCTGTCTCTCTCTCTCTCTCTCTCTCTCTCTCTCTCTCTCTCTCTCTCTCTCTCTCTCTCTCTCTCTCTCTCTCTCTCTCTCTCTCTCTCTGTCTCTCTGTCTCTCTGTCTCTCTGTCTCTCTGTCTCTCTGTCTCTCTCTCTCTCTCTCTCTCTGTCTCTGTCTCTCTCTCTCTCTCTCTCTCTCTCTCTCTCTCTCTCTCTCCTCTCTCTCTCTCTCTCTCTCTCCTGGTCTATTTAGAACAGTGTTAGCTAAGTGCCTCAACCTCCTGCAATATAAATCAATCATTCACATCAGATATACATTGTTAAACTGTTGGTTTATATTGATCTGATCTTATTTACTACTTGTGTGCAAGGAAGGTGATCAAATATATATATATATATATTTTTAATCAGTGTGATGGTGTGTGTGTTTTGTGTTGTGTCAGGCTTTGTGAGTAGGGTTGTTCTGGCTCTAGCAAGGTGTCACGTTATAAAGAGTCCCCATGCAGGGCTGTTCTGGCTCTGCTCAGACTGGGAAGATGATGCTCTGGCAGGGTGTCACGTTATAAAGAGTCCCCATGCAGGGCTGTTCTGGCTCTGCTCGGACTGGGAAGATGATGCTCTGGTAGGGTGTCACGTCATAAAGAGTCCCCATGCAGGGCTGTTCTGGCTCTGCTCTGACTGGGTAGATGATGCTCTAGCAGGGTGTCACGTCATAAAGAGTCCCCAGGGATGTAGCTGGGAGCACCATTCATCATGTTAACTGCTCACACACACACAACAATAGACTGAAATGTGATGTATGCCCCAAGAGACATGTACACCAGTGGAGACTGCTGAGGGGAGGACGGCTCTTAACAATGACTGGAACGGAGTATATGGAATGGCATCAAACGCCATGGAAACCATTCCACTGATTCCATTCCACTGATTCCATTCCACTGATTCCATTCCACTGATTCCATTCCACTGATTCCACTCCACTGATTCCATTCCACTGATTCCACTCCACTGATTCCACTCCACTGATTCCATTCCACTGATTCCATTCCACTGATTCCACTCCACTGATTCCACTCCAGCTATTACCATGAGCCCCGCCCTCCTCAATTAAGGCGTCACCAACCTCCTGTGATGTACCGGTGATTTCAGGTCAACCTCGGAGAAGCAGTTTCAACCTCATGGGTCCTGCTTTTTTTAACTGTTAAAAACATATCCTCCATGCTTGACGGAAGTGTCTGTGTGTTTCAGAGTGAGAGTGCCATCCTGAAGGAGAGGGAACTGTCCCTGGAGCTTGCCAGGATCAGGGATGAAGTGGGTAAGTCAACGCCTGCCATGCCAGTTGGATTGCTAGCTGGGTTGCTACCTGAATGCTATCTGGATTGCAGGCTGAATGCTATCTGGATTGCAGGCTGAATGCTATCTGGATTGCAGGCTAAATGCTATCTGGATTGCAGGATGATTGCTATCTGGATTGCAGGATGAATGCTATCTGGATTGCTAGCTGAATGCTATCTGGATTGCAGGATGATTGCTATCTGGATTGCAGGATGAATGCTATCTGGATTGCAGGCTGAATGCTATCTGGATTGCAGGCTGAATGCTATCTGGATTGCAGGATGAATGCTATCTGGATTGCAGGCTAAATGCTATCTGGATTGCAGGATGAATGCTATCTGGATTGCTAGCTGAATGCTATCTGGATTGCTAGCTGAATGCTATCTGGATTGCTAGCTGAGTGCTATCTGGATTGCTAGCTGAATGCTATCTGGATTGCAGGCTGAATGCTATCTGGATTGCAGGCGAAATGCTATCTGGATTGCTAGCTGGATTGCTAGCTGAATGCTATATGGATTGCTTGCTGGGTTGCTAGCTGAATGCTATATGGATTGCTAGCTGAATGCTAGCTGGATTGCTAGCTGGATTGCTAGCTGGATTGCAGGCTAAATGCTATCTGGATGGCTAGCTGGATTGCTAGCTGAATGCTAACTGGATGCTAGCTGAATTGGTAGCTGGATTGCTAAATCAAATCAAATCAAATTTTATTTGTCACATACACATGGTTAGCAGATGTTAATGCGAGTGTAGCGAAATGCTTGTGCTTCTAGTTCCGACAATGCAGTGATAACCAACAAGTAATCTAACTAACAATTCCAAAACTACTGTCTTATACACAGTGTAAGGGGATAAGGAACATGTAGTCCAGTGGTCCTGTGTAGCTCAGTTGGTAGAGCATGGCGCTTGTAACGCCAGGGTAGTGGGTTCGATCCCCGGGACCACCCATACGTAGAATGTATGCACGCATGACTGTAAGTCGCTTTGGATAAAAGCGTCTGCTAAATGGCATATATTATATTATTATTATGTACATAAGGATATATGAATGAGTGATGGTACAGAGCAGCATACAGTAGATGGTATCGAGTACAGTATATACATATGAGATGAGTGTGTAGACAAAGTAAACAAAGTGGCATAGTTAAAGTGGCTAGTGATACATGTGTTACATAAGGATGCAGTCGATGATGTAGAGTACAGTATATACATATGCATATGAGATGAATAATGTAGGGTAAGTAACATTATATAAGGTAGCATTGTTTAAAGTGGCTAGTGATATATTTACATCATTTCCCATCAATTCCCATTATTAAAATGGCTGGAGTTGAGTCAGTGTCAATGACAGTGTGTTGGCAGCAGCCACTCAGTGTTAGTGGTGGCTGTTTAACAGTCTGATGGCCTTGAGATAGAAGCTGTTTTTCAGTCTCTCGGTCCCAGCTTTGATGCACCTGTACTGACCTCGCCTTCTGGATGATAGCGGGGTGAACAGGCAGTGGTTCGGGTGGTTGATGTCCTTGATGATCTTTATGGCCTTCCTGTAACAACGGGTGGTGTAGGTGTCCTGGAGGGCAGGTAGTTTGCCCCCGGTGATGCGTTGTGCAGTCCTCACTACCCTCTGGAGAGCCTTACGGTTGAGGGCGGAGCAGTTGCCGTACCAGGCGGTCATACAGCCCGCCAGGATGCTCTCGATTGTGCATCTGTAGAAGTTTGTGAGTGCTTTTGGTGACAAGCCGAATTTCTTCAGCCTCCTGAGGTTGAATAGGCGCTGCTGCGCCTTCTTCACGACGCTGTCAGTGTGAGTGGACCAATTCAGTTTGTCTGTGATGTGTATGCCGAGGAACTTAAAACTAGCTACCCTCTCCACTACTGTTCCATCGATGTGGATAGGGGGGGTGTTCCCTCTGCTGTTTCCTGAAGTCCACAATCATCTCCTTAGTTTTGTTGACGTTGAGTGTAGCTGGATGCCACATGTTTCCGGGAATGTGATATTTTAGGAAATAGGGGACTATAGACAAGATACACTGAGTGGTTGCCAGCTAGGTAGGGAGATGGTGAGATGGTGAGTCACTGGGCTGTGGCAGCAGGTATGCTACATTACCATGTAATCTATTATACAGAATATGAACCTGTAATGACAGGGCAGGAGCTAGTCTCCCTAGAGAGGGATGGGCCTGGTGAAGGATTCATGTTAGACAGGTTACCCTGTCTGATATGTTGGGGGATACAAGGAAAGATTCAGCATATAAATGTTACCCTGTATAAGGGCACAAGGCGAGACCCAAATGCAGACACAGGAGGCAGATGGTTGAGCTCCGATATTTATTATACCAAAAGGGGGAGGCAAAAGGCAGGTCGGGTACAGGTGAGAGTTCCTAAACCAGGTCAGAGTCCAAACAGTACAAGACGATAGGCAGTCTCGAGGTCAGGACAGTACCAGGGGATAGGCAGGCTCGAGGTCAGGACAGTACCAGGGAATAGGCAGGCTCGAGGTCAGGACAGTACCAGGGGATAGGCAGGCTCGAGGTCAGGACAGTACCAGACGATAGGCAGGCTCAAGGTCGGGACAGGCAGGTGTTCAGTAACCAGGTCAGAGTCCAAACAGTACAAGACGATAGGCAGGCTCGAGGTCAGGACAGGCAGACGGGCTCAGAGTCAGGACAGACAAGGGTCAAATCCAGGAAGTGCGAGAAAAAGAGAGACTGGGAAAAGCAGGAGCTGAGACACAAAAACACTGGTTGACTTGAGAAACAGGACGAACTGGCACAGAGAGACAGGAAACACAGGGATAAATACACTGGTACAGAGAGACAGGAAACACAGGGATAAATACACTGGCACAGAGAGACAAGAAACACAGACAAGAAACACAGGGATAAATACACTGGTACAGAGAGACAGGAAACACAGAGATAAATACACTGGCACAGAGAATCACCAAAACTCTTCCTAGAGCTGGCTGCCTGGCCAAACCGAGCAATCCGGGGATAAGGAACTTAGTCAGGGAGGTGATGGTGACTCTGACAGAGCTCCAGAGTTCCTCTGTGGAGATTGGAGAACCTTCCAGAAGGACAACCATCTCTGCAACACTCCACCACTTTGACCTTTATGGAGTTTGCCAGACGGAAGCCTCCCCTCAGTAAAAGGCACATGACAGCCCACTTCTGCCAAAAGATATCTACAAGATTCTCAGGTCTGATGTTACCAAGATTAAACTTTTGGGTCTGAATGCCAAGCGTCATGTCTGGAGGAAACCTGGCACCATCCCAACAGTGAAGCATGGTGGTGGCAGCATCATGCTGTGGGGATGTTTTTCAGCGGCAGGGACTGGGGGACTAGTCAGGATTGAGAGAAAGAATGGCAGAAAGTACAGACAGATCCTTCTAACAACGACCCTAAGCACACAACCAAGACAATGCAGGAGTGGCTTCTGAATGTCCTTGAGTGGCCCAGCCAGAGGCCAGATTTGAACCCGATCGAACATCTCTGGAGAGTTCTGAAAATAGCTGTGCAGCGACGTTCCCTTCGACCTGACATAGCTTGAAAGGATCTGCAGAGAATAATGGGAGAAACTCCCCAAATACAGGTGTGCCAAGCTTGTAGTGTCATGCCCAAGACTCAAGGCTGTAAAGGTGCTTCAACAAAGTACTGCGAAAAGGGTCTGAATACTTAATGTACTTAATGTACATTTTTCTTTGTCATTATGGGGTATTGTGTGTAGATTGATGAGAAAGCCCCCCAGAAAGTGTTCTACAGAACAATCAGAAAGGGGATTCATCAGAGAAAATCACTTTACCCCAGTCCTCAGCAGTCCAATCCCTGTACCTTTTGCAGAATATCAGTGTGATGTTTTTCCTGGAGAGAAGTGGCTTCTTTGCTGCCCTTCTTGA
>NC_060185.1:5511993-5586993 GCF_021184085.1 Oncorhynchus gorbuscha | reverse complement strand
TGTGATGTCATTAGGGGGTATTGTGATGTCATTAGGGGGTATTGTGATGGGGTATTGTGATGTCATTAGGGGGTATTGTGATGTCATTAGGGGGTATTGTGATGTCATTAGGGGGTATTGTGATGTTGTTATGGGTATTGTGATGTCATTAGGGGGTATTGTGATGTCATTATGGGGGGTGATGTCATTAGGGGGTATTGTGATGTCATTATGGGGTATTGTGATGTCATTAGGGGGTATTGTGATGTCGTTATGGGGTATTGTGATGTCATTATGGGGTATTGTGATGTCATTATGGGGTATTGTGATGTCATTAGGGGGTATTGTGATGTTATTATGGGGTATTGTGTTGTCGTTATGGGTATTGTGTTGTCGTTATGGGTATTGTGTTGTCGTTATGGGTATTGTGTTGTCGTTATGGGTATTGTGATGTCATTAGGGGGTATTGTGATGTCATTATGGGGTATTGTGATGTCATTAGGGGGTATTGTGATGTCATTATGGGGTATTGTGATGTCATTATGGGGTATTGTGATGTCATTAGGGGGTATTGTTATGTCGTTATGGGGTATTGTGATGTCGTTATGGGGTATTGCGATGTCGTTATGGGGTATTGTGATGTCATTAGGGGGTATTGTGATGTCATTATGGGGTATTGTGATGTCATTAGGGGGTATTGTGGTGTCGTTATGGGTATTGTGGTGTCGTTATGGGGTATTGTGATGTCGTTATGGGGTATTGTGATGTCGTTATGGGGTATTGTGATGTCATTATGGGGTATTGTGATGTCATTAGGGGGTATTGTGATGTCATTATGGGGTATTGTGATGTCATTAGGGGGTATTGTGATGTTATTATGGGGTATTGTGGTGTCGTTATGGGTATTGTGATGTCGTTATGGGGTATTGTGATGTCATTATGGGGTATTGTGATGTCATTAGGGGCTATTGTGATGTCATTATGGGGTATTGTGGTGTCATTATGGGGTATTGTGATGTCATTATGGGGTATTGTGGTGTCATTATGGGGTATTGTGGTGTCATTATGGGGTATTGCCGTGTCATTATGGGGTATTGCGGTGTCATTATGGGGTATTGTGGTGTCATTATGGGGGTATTGTGTGTAGACTGATGAGGGGAAAAAGCGATTTAATCCATTTTAAGAATAAGACAGTAACGTAACGAAATGGGTCTGAATACTTTCCGAATGCCAATGTACTGACACATAAAATAACAACAGTAGGTTTTGACTGACTGTGATTGTGACTATATTGTCAATGTGATTTTAGTTTGGTTTTTTTGTGACCTTTTGTAACTTTTTTATTTAGTTTTGTCATTTTTCTTTTTCAGAGGGGGAGGGGTTACAGGTACAACACATAAATAAATTAAAAACATATAAAGATCTCCCACTGTGTTCCTGTGTGTCTCCAGATGGAGGAGGTGACGGAGAACCATGAGGAAGCTCTGACTGAAATGGAGAACAACCACAACGACACGCTGGTCACTCTCAAGGAGGAGCATGCCAGGACTGTCAAAAGTACATTTAGAAAATACTGCTCTGTGGACTCTCAACACAAGAAAGAGAGAGAGAGAGAGGGAGGGAAAGGGAAGAGAGAGAGAGAGAGAGAGAGAGAGAGAGAGAGAGAGAGAGAGAGAGAGAGAGAGAGAGAGAGAGAGAGAGAGAGAGAGAGAGAGAGAGAGAGAGAGAGAGAGAGAGAGAGAGAGAGAGAGAGAGAGAGAGAGAGAGAGAGAGAGAGAGAGAGAGAGAGAGAGAGAGAGAGAAGCTATGCATTTTACAGACAGACAGACAGACAGACAGACAGACAGACAGACAGACAGACAGACAGACAGACAGACAGACAGACAGACAGACAGACAGACAGACAGACAGACAGACAGACAGACAGACAGACAGACAGACAGACAGACAGACACTCGACTACATCCTGACTAAATTGTGTTCTGATGTTTCCATCAGACCTGAAGATGGCCCATGAGCAGCAGAGGAAGTCATTGGAAGAGGACTTTGAGAAGCTCAGACTGTCGCTGCAGGTACAGTAGAGTTACGGTAATGTTATCAGTCAATGAACCAATCAATCAATTGTCTGTAATGATTACATACTGTATATCATGTTTTTACTTCTGTCCAGGACCAGGTGGACACGCTTACGTTTCAGAACCGCAGCCTGAGAGACCGAGCCAAGCGCTTTGAGGAGGCTCTACGCAGGAGCACCGACGAACAGATAGTGGTAAACAGCAGCCCCTTTATACCTGCTGCTAACATGCATCCTTTGTCCTAACATGCTAATTGTGATCAGATATTTGAACTGGGGGTAGATGATTAAAAGAAACAGATTGTGATCAGATCCTCTCCTGCCCATCTCCGGAGGTAGTCAGACATCGTTATCTGGATATCTTACAAGTGTAGACGGATCTGGACTGTGAAACCGTTTAAATCATCGTTATACAGGGTAGCCTAGTGGTTAGAGTGTAGAGGTGGCAGGGTAGCCTAGTGGTTAGAGGGTAGAGGCGGCAGGGTAGCATAGTGGTTAGAGTGTAGAGGCGGCAGGGTAGCCTAGTGGTTAGAGCGTAGAGGCGGCAGGGTAGCCTAGTGGTTAGAGTGTGGAGGCGGCAGGGTAGCCTAGTGGTTAGAGTGTAGAGGTGGTAGGGTAGCCTAGTGGTTAGAGTGTAGAGGCGGCAGGGTAGCCTAGTGGTTAGAGTGTAGAGGCGGCAGGGTAGCATAGTGGTTAGAGTGTAGAGGCGGCAGGGTAGCCTAGTGGTTAGAGCGTAGAGGTGGCAGGGTAGCCTAGTGGTTAGAGTGTAGATGCGGCAGGGTAGCCTAGTGGTTAGAGTGTAGAGGCGGCAGGGTAGCCTAGTGGTTAGAGCGTAGAGGTGGCAGGGTAGCCTAGTGGTTAGAGTGTAGATGCGGCAGGGTAGCCTAGTGGTTAGAGTGTAGAGGCGGCAGGGTAGCCTAGTGGTTAGAGTGTAGAGGCGGCAGGGTAGCCTAGTGGTTAGAGTGTAGAGGCGGCAGGGTAGTCTAGTGGTTAGAGTGTAGAGGCGGCAGGGTAGCCTAGTGGTTAGAGTGTAGAGGCGGCAGGGTAGCCTAGTGGTTAGAGTGTAGAGGCGGCAGGGTAGCCTAGTGGTTAGAGTGTAGAGGCGGCAGGGTAGCCTAGTGGTTAGAGTGTAGAGGCGGCAGGGTAGCCTAGTGGTTAGAGTGTAGAGGCGGCAGGGTAGCCTAGTGGTTAGAGTGTAGAGGCGGCAGGGTAGCCTAGTGGTTAGAGTGTAGAGGCGGCAGGGTAGCCTAGTGGTTAGAGTGTAGAGGCGGCAGGGTAGCATAGTGGTTAGAGTGTAGAGGCGGCAGGGTAGCCTAGTGGTTAGAGTGTAGAGGCGGCAGGGTAGCCTAGTGGTTAGAGTGTAGAGGGGGCAGGGTAGCCTAGTGGTTAGAGTGTAGAGGCGACAGGGTAGCCTAGTGGTTAGAGTGTAGAGGTGGCAGGGTAGCCTAGTGGTTAGAGCGTAGAGGTGGCAGGGTAGCCTTGTGGTTAGAGTGTAGAGGTGGCAGGTAGCCTAGTGGTTAAAGCGTTGGACTAGTAACCGCAAGTTCAAACCCCCGAGCTGACCAGGTCGTTCTGCCCCTGAACAGGCAGTTAACCCACTGTTCCTAGGCCGTCAATTGAAAATAAGAATTTATTCTCAACTGCGTTGCCTGGTTAAATAAAGGTAAAACCATTGACAGGTGGCACCATAGACTTTAAAATATACTGAACAAAAAATAGAGTTCATATTCAAACCATAATCTATGTATTTTACATGATTGGGCAGGGGCTCAGCCATGGGTGGGCTTGGGAGGGCATAGGCCCACCCACTTGGGAGCCAGGCGCATCCACTTTTTCCCACAGTTGAAAAAGACAGATGTGGAGGTCCTGAGCTGGCGTAGTTACACGTGGTCTGCGGTTGTGAGACCCGTTGGACATACTGCCAAATTCTCTAAAACAACGTTTGGTGGTGTCTTATGGTTGAGAAATGAACATTCAATTATCTGGCAACGGTTCCGGTGGACATTCCTACAGTCAGCATGCCAATTGCCCGCGCCCTCAAAACTTGAGACATTGTGTTGTGTGACAAAACTGCACATTTTAGAGTGAACTGTAATTGTCCCCCCAGCACAAGGTGCACCTGTGTAATGATCATGATGTTTAATCAGCTTCTTGATATGCCACACCTGTCAAGTAGATGGATTATCTTGGAAAAGGAGAAATGCTCACTGACAGGGATGTAAAGACATTTGTTCACAAAATTGTAGAGAAATATGCTTTTTATAGGTGTATGGAACAATTTGGGGATCTTCAATTTCAGCTCATACATGTTGCGTTTATGGAATGTCTGTCAAATCATGTGTAGAAAGGAAGGGACAGACACAGTGGACAGATAACAGACACATTTTACCGCCATGTGTCGACAAATTACTGGAAATGTGTGCACATTCAGAATGGAGACACAATCAAGACAAAGGACCCATGTCAGCCCCAGGTATAGACGGGACTTTAGAGTTGATCAATGCTTGCATTATAAATGGGATCAGTCAGTCCCTAGTCATTTCTTGGTTTGCCTTCAGGATGCTCTGGCTCCATACCAGCACATCGAGGAGGATCTGAAGAGCTTGAAGGAAGTTCTTTTAATGAAGAATCAACAGATCCACGAACAGGATGTCAAGATCTCGGAGCTGGAGAGAATGGTAGGCTCAAAATGAATGGTTATCTGTCAGAATGGTAGGCTCAAAATGAATGGTTATCTGTCAGAATGGTAGGCTCAAAATGAATGGTTATCTGTCAGAATGGTAGGCTCAAAATGAATGGTTATCTGTCAGAATGGTAGGCTCAAAATGAATGGTTATCTGTCAGAATGGTAGGCTCAAAATGAATGGTTATCTGTCAGAATGGTAGGCTCAAAATGAATGGTTATCTGTCAGAATGGTTGTGTGTCAGAATGGTTGTGTGTCAGAATGGTTGTGTGTCAGAATGGTTGTGTGTCAGAATGGTTGTGTGTCAGAATGGTTGTGTGTCAGAATGGTTGTGTGTCAGAATGGTTGTGTGTCAGAATGGTTGTGTGTCAGAATGGTTGTGTGTCAGAATGGTTGTGTGTCAGAATGGTTGTGTGTCAGAATGGTTGTGTGTCAGAATGGTTGTGTGTCAGAATGGTTGTGTGTCAGAATGGTTGTGTGTCAGAATGGTTGTGTGTCAGAATGGTTGTGTGTCAGAATGGTCAGAATGTTGTGTGTCAGAATGGTTGTGTGTCAGAATGGTTGTGTGTCAGAATGGTTATCTGTCAGAATGGTTGTGTGTCAGAATGGTTGTGTGTCAGAATGGTTATCTGTCAGAATGGTTGTGTGTCAGAATGGTTGTGTGTCAGAATGGTTATCTGTCAGAATGGTTGTGTGTCAGAATGGTTATCTGTCAGAATGGTTGTGTGTCAGAATGGTTGTGTGTCAGAATGGTTATCTGTCAGAATGGTTATGTGAGAACTCAAGCAAATAAGGCAGAGTGACAGAACGAGCATTCGTACACCTTCAGAGAGTGGTGGCTTTTTAATTGAGCAGAGAAAGCGGTTGGTTTGAATAATTCAACGTTGTGCTGTGTGTGTGTGTGAGCACTTGTGTGCATGCCTGTGTGTGTGTGTGTGTGTGTGTGTGTGTCTGTGTCTGTGTCTGTGTCTGTGTCTGTGTGTCTGTGTGTAATGTTGAATTTAATGTTGGCGCTACTGTCCATGTGTTTTTGAGCAGGCCCAAAAGAACGTGTTCCTGGAGGAAAGGGTGCAGATGTTACAGCAGCAGAACGAAGACCTGAGGGCCAGGATAGACAAGAACCTAGCCATGTCCAGGTAACAGAACCTAGCCGTGTCCAGGTAACAGAACCTAGCCGTGTCCAGGTAACAGAACCTAGCCGTGTCCAGGTAACAGAACCTAGCCGTGTCCAGGTAACAGAACCTAGCCATGTCAAGGTAACAGACACCAGCAGAATGAAGACCTGAGGGCCAGGATAGACAAGAACCTAGCCGTGTCCAGGTAACAGAACCTAGCCGTGTCCAGGTAACAGAACCTAGCCGTGTCCAGGTAACAGAACCTAGCCGTGTCCAGGTAACAGAACCTAGCCGTGTCCAGGTAACAGAACCTAGCCATGTCCCGGTAACAGAACCTAGCCGTGTCCAGGTAACAGAACCTAGCCGTGTCCAGGTAACAGAACCTAGCCGTGTCCCGGTAACAGAACCTAGCCATGTCCCGGTAACAGAACCTAGCCGTGTCCAGGTAACAGAACCTAGCCGTGTCCAGGTAACAGAACCTAGCCGTGTCCAGGTAACAGAACCTAGCCCACCTGCAGACTCTTTTCAGAGTGTCGTCTGACAACACCTCACCCTTTTAAAGGATTTCGTTCTGTCTTTTGTTATCTCATAAATAATGTTTTTTTTTACAACCCCTCTTCTATCCCTCTTCCACCCCCCCATTCTCTAACCCTTCCCCCTCCCACTCTGTCCATCCCCTCTCCTCCACTCTTCCTCCCTCCACCCTCTGTTCTCCCATTTAGACAACTCTCGGAAGAGAACGCCAACCTCCAGGAGTCAATGGAGAAGGAGAGCAACGAGAAGAAACGCTTGAGTCGGAACAACGAGGAGCTGCTGTGGCGTCTGCAGAGCCCTCACATGTCCCCCACCGGCTCCCCCATCCACCGAGGCTCTCCCATCCTCCACTCCTCCAACACCTCCTCCCCTGGTCACCACCGTTCCTCCGCTGGCCCTGGGTCACCCGCACGACCGCACTCCTACCACCAATGAGACGCCTCTCCTCAATGCCTCCCCCATTGTCTCCATCTCCCTAATCTCCTTTTCCAGACGAGGAGAGGGATGATGGAAGAGCATTTCTTCCTCCCACTACATCCCTTCATCCATCCACTGACTTCGTCCATTCACTGACTTCATCCATCCACTGACTTCATCCATCTGCTTACTTCATCTATCCACTGACTTCATCTATCCACTGACTTCATCCATCCACTGACTTCATCCATCCGCTTACTTCATCCATTTATTGACTCCTTCCATCCACTGACTTCATCCATCCACTGACTCTGTCCATCCACTGACTTCATCCATCCACTGACTTCATCCATCCACTGACTTCATCCATCCACTGACTTCATCCATCCACCGACTTCATCCATCCACCGACTTCATCCATCCACTGTCTCCGTCCATCCACTGACTTCATCCATCCACCGACTTCATCCATCCACCGACTTCATCCATCCACTGACTTCATCCATTTATTGATTTCATCCATCCACTGACTTCATCCATCCACTGTCTCCGTCCATCCACTGACTTCATCCATCCACTGACTTCATCCATCCACCGACTTCATCCATCCACCGACTTCATCCATCCACTGACTTCATCCATCCACCGACTTCATCCATCCACCGACTTCATCCATCCACTGACTTCATCCATCCACTGACTTGTCTGGGAAGTCCCTCTCCCTTTTTTTTAATATGGAGGACGGAGGAACTTCTTCTTCTTCTACCCACAACGTCTCTCCTTCCATCCATTCATCCCTGGAACTCATTTTTCATCCATCAATTTTCATCTTTAATTTTTATTCTCTTTATTTAATCAACGTTCTTTCCCGACGTGGGGGAAATATTTCCCCCCCCTTAGTGCATATTAGTGTCCCTATCTGAGGATAGTTGGCTTCGATGCTGACCAGACCCGTTTGGGGGGGGGGTGGGTCAGTTTAGTATCTCTGAGGTGAACGACCCTCTGTCTGTAAAACTTGCCCAGGTCCAATGTTCCACTACTAGATGGATATAGACACAGGCCAAGGCAACACATCTGTGTGACAAATTCTGAAGTGACAGAACGTGTTTCCCCAAGTAAGGACCGAGGGCAGAGCTCCCCTCCATCCTATCTCGTTTGTATCTCCAACCTTCACGTATTGTGATACCACAAGGTCTGTGCTCTCCAACCACGGAGGTTTTGAAATGTAGGATTTATTTTTGATTTTTTAACCCCTCTCTCTATCAAAAACACTCTGATGCCCCTTTCATTTTAGGAATTCTATCAAGCAGACAGACTGATGTAGAAGAAGGACTCTCTCCGCCATTTTGGAAGGACTCTCTCCGCCATTTTGGATCTCATGGTGCCTACAGTATCTCTCTCCATGTATTTGACCTCCAACTGTATCTTCAGCTACTGGTCAGAAACGCAACAATGAATACAAGAAGCGCCTTCGCTGTCCTGCCTTTACTGTCTGCCTTCTGTATACAGTAGGCAGGTCTCTCACCAGCAATATCCTTCTCAAGGCCCCCCCCCCCCCCCCCTGGGAACGACACGACAGCATTAAGAAACAACTGCTAATGTATCCATAATGTTAGCCTTCATATAGTGCATATTACATTTACGTGTTAATCGTTTAGCAGACAGTCTTCTCCAGAGAAACTAACAGGAGCAATTAGGGTTAAGTGCCTTGCTCAAGGGCACATCGACAGATTTTTTTTTTCTCACCTAGTCAGCTCGGGGGGGGGGGCTTTCGGTTACTGGCTCAAGGCTGTTGACCGCTAGGCTACCTGTCGCCCCACATATGAATAGCTACAGTATATAAGTAAGCAGCTATGAAATTCTACACACCGGTTAAGATCATAAAGTCCTGACGACCCCCATTTAATCCACTTAGCCCTAGACTGCTACTGAGCCACATGGCGGATCAACGTTGGACACAGAAATCTACCAACCTGAACACTGACGCTGTCCTCGAAAGACTGGGATCGGCAAGGCATCTGTGCAGTACTTTAGTGGTGGGTCACTGTAGGGCCGTGCAGTACTTTAGTTGTGGGTCACTGTAGGGCCGTGCAGTACTTTAGTTGTGGGTCACTGTAGGGCCGTGCAGTACTTTAGTGTGGGTCACTGTAGGGCCGTGCAGTACTTTAGTTGTGGGTCACTGTAGGGCCGTGCAGTACTTTAGTTGTGGGTCACTGTAGGGCCGTGCAGTACTTTAGTGGTGGGTCACTGTAGGGCCGTGCAGTACTTTAGTGGTGGGTCACTGTAGGGCCGTGCAGTACTTTAGTGGTGGGTCACTGTAGGGCCGTGCAGTACTTTAGTTGTGGGTCACTGTAGGGCCGTGCAGTACTTTAGTTGTGGGTCACTGTAGGGCCGTGCAGTACTTTAGTGTGGGTCACTGTAGGGCCGTGCAGTACTTTAGTTGTGGGTCACTGTAGGGCCGTGCAGTACTTTAGTTGTGGGTCACTGTAGGGCCGTGCAGTACTTTAGTGGTGGGTCACTGTAGGGCCGTGCAGTACTTTAGTGGTGGGTCACTGTAGGGCCGTGCAGTACTTTAGTGGTGGGTCACTGTAGGGCCGTGCAGTACTTTAGTTGTGGGTCACTGTAGGGCCGTGCAGTACTTTAGTTGTGGGTCACTGTAGGGCCGTGCAGTACTTTAGTTGTGGGTCACTGTAGGGCCGTGCAGTACTTTAGTTGTGGGTCACTGTAGGGCCGTGCAGTACTTTAGTTGTGGGTCACTGTAGGGCCGTGCAGTACTTTAGTTGTGGGTCACTGTAGGGCCGTGCAGTACTTTAGTGGTGGGTCACTGTAGGGCCGTGCAGTACTTTAGTGGTGGGTCACTGTAGGGCCGTGCAGTACTTTAGTTGTGGGTCACTGTAGGGCCGTGCAGTACTTTAGTTGTGGGTCACTGTAGGGCCGTGCAGTACTTTAGTGGTGGGTCACTGTAGGGCCGTGCAGTACTTTAGTGGTGGGTCACTGTAGGGCCGTGCAGTACTTTAGTGGTGGGTCACTGTAGGGCCGTGCAGTACTTTAGTTGTGGGTCACTGTAGGGCCGTGCAGTACTTTAGTTGTGGGTCACTGTAGGGCCGTGCAGTACTTTAGTTGTGGGTCACTGTAGGGCCGTGCAGTACTTTAGTTGTGGGTCACTGTAGGGCCGTGCAGTACTTTAGTTGTGGGTCACTGTAGGGCCGTGCAGTACTTTAGTTGTGGGTCACTGTAGGGCCGTGCAGTACTTTAGTTGTGGGTCACTGTAGGGCCGTGCAGTACTTTAGTTGTGGGTCATTGTAGGGCCGTGCAGTACTTTAGTTGTGGGTCACTGTAGGGCCGTGCAGTACTTTAGTTGTGGGTCACTGTAGGGCTGTGCAGTACTTTAGTTGTGGGTCACTGTAGGGCCGTGCAGTACTTTAGTTGTGGGTCACTGTAGGGCTGTGCAGTACTTTAGTTGTGGGTCACTGTAGGGCTGTGCAGTACTTTAGGGTCCATAGACAGTAGTACTGTGTAGTTCTTTAGGGTACATAGACAGTAGTACTGTGCAGTACGTTAGGGTACATAGACAGTAGTACTGTGCAGTACGTTAGGGTACATAGACAGTAGTATTGTGTAGTTCTTTAGGGTACATAGACAGTAGTACTGTGCAGTACGTTAGGGTACATAGACAGTAGTACTGTGCAGTACGTTAGGGTACATAGACAGTAGTACTGTGTAGTTCTTTACTTTAGAGTTAAATTCACAGTTGGGATGTACATTACGTAGGACAGTCTTCTGCCTGTATTGGACCATGTCAGACTGCCTCTCTACAATCCTCCCCATCTGTCTTCAGACCACAACGCCTCTACTCTCATTTCACCTCGTCTTTCCTGTTTACATAGAGGATTTACAACAACCCAGAGAATCATGTTGAAATGCTTTACATAGAGAATTTACAACAACCCAGAGAATCATGTTGAAATGCTTTACATAGAGAATTTACAACAACCCAGAGAATCATGTTGAACTGCTTTACATAGAGGATTTACAACAACCCAGAGAATCATGTTGAACTGCTTTACATAGAGGATTTACAACAACCCAGAGAATCATGTTGAACTGACAATCAAAATATGTTTTCTCTGATGACATTTGTAACATTTGTAATCAAGGATCTCCGTCACTGTAAAGCATGGTGGTGTAGCTGTCTTCCTGTTTTGTTCCCAACGACCTGGTTGTGGGGTATATCCCCATTCTTAGGGACTCCCACCCACCCAGACGGTCATACAGTATGTCAGTAGGAAAATGAATTGAAGTGGATTGTGTCTAGCGAAAGGTTTGACAAACTGTTGTCAAAGAAGTGCCAAGCACACCTCTGGTTACCTCTTTTTGAAATTAAAGTGTTGCAGATGAATAGAAGATAGAGACTCTGGTTGATAGAAGATAGAGACTGGTTGATAGAAGATATAGACTCTGTGGTTGAATAGAAGATAGGGACTCTGTGGTTGAATAGAAGATAGAGACTCTGTGGTTGAATAGAAATAGAAGATAGAGACAGAGACTCTGTGGTTGATAGAAGATAGAGACTCTGTAGTTGAATAGAAGATAGAGACTCTGTGGTTGAATAGAAGATAGAGACTGTGGTTGATAGAAGATAGAGACTCTGGTTGAATAGAAGATAGAGACTGTGTTTGAATAGAAGATAGAGACTGTGGTTGAATAGAAGATAGAGACTCTGTGGTTGATAGAAGATAGAGACTGTGATTGAATAGAAGATAGAGACTCTGTGGTTGAATAGAAGATAGAGACTCTGTGGTTGAATAGAAGATAAAGACTCTGTGGTTGAATAGAAGATAGAGACTGTGGTTGAATAGAAGATAGAGACTCTGTGGTTGATAGAAGATAGAGACTCTGTGGTTGAATAGAATATAGAGACTCTGTGGTTGATAGAAGATAGAGACTCTGTGGTTCAATAAAAGATAGAGACAGAGACTCTGTGGTTGATAGAAGACAGAGACTCTGTGATTGATAGAAGATAGAGACGGTGGTTGATAGAAAATAGAGACTCTGGTTGATAGAAGATAGAGCCTCTGGTTGATAGAAGATGGAGACTCTGTGGTTGATAGAAGATAGAGACCCTGTGGTTGATAGATGGTTGATAGAAGATAGAGACTCTGTGGTTGAATAGAATATAGAGAATCTGTGGTTGATAGAAGATAGAGACTGTGGTTGATAGAAGATACTCTCTGGTTGATAGAAGATAGAGACTCTGTGGTTGAATAGAAGATAGAGACTCTGTGGTTGATAGAAGATAGAGACCCTGTGGTTGATAGGTGGTTAATAGAGGATAGAGACTCTGTGGTTGATAGAAGATAGAGACTGTGGTTGATAGAAGATAGAGACTGTGGTTGATAGAAGATAGAGACTCAGGGGTTGAATAGAAGATAGACTCTGTGGTTGATAGAATATAGAGACTCTGTGGTTGATAGAAGATAGAGACTCTGTGGTTGATAGAAGATAGAGACTCTGTGGTTGATAGAAGATAGAGACTCTGGTTGATAGAAGATAGAGACTCTGTGGTCAAATAGAAGATAGAGACAGAGACGCTGTGGTTGAATAGAAGATAGAGACTCTGTGGTTGATAGAAGATAGAGACTGGTTGATAGAAGATATAGACTCTGTGGTTGAATAGAAGATAGAGACTCTGTGGTTGATAGAAGATAGAGACTCTGTGGTTGAATAGAAGATAGAGACTCTGTGGTTGATAGAAGATAGAGACTCTGTGGTTGAATAGAAGATAGAGACTCCGTGGGTTGCGTCCCAAAGTAGTGCACTATAAAGAGTGCCATTTCAGACCGCGCCCTGTACTTCCGTTCAGGTCCCTTGAAGGAAAAGCCATGTGTAGTGTTCCCACTCCGTACGACATTAAGCATGATGGATTAATGAGTTCTTCGGCGAACCCTGTGGTATAACCTACATGTCCCCTTGAAATACATTGAACATGTGACCTACCACTCTCTGAATGGTATTGACGTGTTGAGAATCACCTTGAAAAGGCTAAGGAGTTGATCCAGATTGATGTACGGGTTACATTAGTATCATAGTTGTTTCCCTGCAGCCCCAGGCCTTAGCACTGATGATGCCTGCATTTATTACGTCTGCATTAGTTAGGTCTGTGATCCTGCAAGTGGCTGTGTTTACACAGGCAGCCCATTCTGATCTTTAGTGGCTGTGTTTACACAGGCAGCCCATTCTGATCTTTAGTGGCTGTGTTTACACAGGCAGCCCATTCTGATCTACAGTGGCTGTGTTTACACAGGCAGCCCATTCTGATCTTTAGTGGCTGTGTTTACACAGGCAGCCCATTCTGATCTTTAGTGGCTGTGTTTACACAGGCAGCCCATTCTGATCTTTAGTGGCTGTGTTTACACAGGCAGCCCATTCTGATCTTTAGTGGCTGTGTTTACACAGGCAGCCCATTCTGATATTTTGCACTATTATTGACAAATGAACTGATCTGATTGGTCAAAAGACCAATTAGTGAAAAGAATATCAGAATTGGGTTATCCTGTGTAAATTCAGCCAATGAGGCAAGCCTCACGGGATACATTTACTGATCTGAAGTGAACGTTCGAGAAGAATGTTCTGGTACCAGTCTGTTGTTTATTTATTTACACATCGTAACCATGGTGAATCTACTCTTGTTGTCACTCTCTGTCCAAGTGTACTTATCATTGCATCTCTTTGCGATCAACTCAAAAAAAAGAAAAATCTAAAGAAAATGGATTTGCATTCTTTTTGCGTCTCCTTGCGTCTCTGTGTGAGTCAAACATTTTTGTTGTTGTTTTGAGATCCACGAGTGACATCCTTCTGTAGCTCAGTTGGTAGAGCATGGCGCTTGTAACGCCCAGGGTAGTGGGTTCGATCCCCGGGACCACCCATACGTAGAATGTATGCACACATGACTGTAAGTCGCTTTGGATAAAAGCGTCTGCTAAATGGCATATATTATTATTATTATATTATCTAGGCAGCTGTGGAAAATCCATTGTGACATTCATTCTCATTTTCTCCATCTGACTGGATCTCTGTCGTGTCATAATGCTAGCTAACCAGGAAGTCTAGTTTGGGAAAAAATTTGTTCAATGGAGTACGATTATGAATGATTATTCACGATGAATATTGTAAAACAGGAACCATTGTATTGAACTGTGATACCTCTTGTCTCAAATCAGAGATCAATCTCAGGTCTTGAAGGAAATTCATGACTCATAACAGAAAGCCAAGAGACTGCCATTTATTCATTTAAACATTTTATTTGACATTTATTCATGATTTTTAAATGTGTTTATTGTAGTTTTTTTGTGGGTTTTGTATTGTGACACAACATTTTTAAACCGTTGTAAATTGTCCACCGGATGTAAAGTATCATACAGTATTTATTATTTTTACTTTAACGATTTGTTTAACAACACTTAGCAATGTAAAAAATAAAATAAAAATATTAGTTGATTCAGAGTTAGATGATGTGGTGTAGAAAACCACCACTTTCCCTTGTATAGAATGTCCTATTTACACTGTGTCAATGTAAGCATTTGAAGCAGAGTAACACCGATATCTGAATGATGATGATATCTACCTAGATATAGATATAGCAGAATAGATATAGACATAGTAGAACTAGAGTAGATTGACTGCATGGCTGCAGAGGAGACGATGCCTCCCCAGATACCCTTACCAGAGGTTAGCCCTTTGAGCTAAAAGGCTGATAGCTCAGTAACTGGTCGGTTACATAGGGAAAAGGTAAAGGAAGGTTAACCCTTCAGACTAAAGGCCGATAGTAACTGGGTTGGTAACTGGTTGGTTACATAGGGAGATTTATCTGAAACGTACTGTTCTGTCAGGTTTGGAAGTGCATTGATTGATCTATGTCTTGCGGACGTGACCTTTATGACCAATGTACTCTAGAACTCTTTAATGTTCCTTCCATTCAAAGAACAGAAGGTTGGGTTCCCAGTAGATGTACTCTAGAACTCTTTAATGTTCCTTCCATTCAAAGAACAGATGATTGGGTTCCCAGTAGATGTACTCTAGAACTCTTGAATGTTCCTTCCATTCTAGAACAGAATATTGGTTTCCCAGTAGATGTACTCTAGAACTCTTTAATGTTCCTTCCATTCTAGAACAGAAGGTTGGGTTCCCAGTAGATGTACTCTAGAACTCTTTAATGTTCCTTCCATTCTAGAACAGATGGTTGGGTTCCCAGTAGATGTACTCTAGAACTCTTTAATGTTCCTTCCATTCTAGAACAGAAGGTTGGGTTCCCAGTAGATGTACTCTAGAAATCTTTAATGTTCCTTCCATTCTAGAACAGAAGATTGGGTTCCCAGTAGATGTACTTTAGAACTCTTTAATGTTCCTTCCATTCTAGAACAGAAGGTTGGGTTCCCAGTAGATGTACTCTAGAACTCTTTAATGTTCCTTCCATTCTAGAACAGAAGATTGGGTTCCCAGTATATGTACTCTAGAACTCTTTAATGTTCCTTCCATTCTAGAACAGAAGGTTGGGTTCCCAGTAGATGTACTCTAGAACTCTTTAATGTTCCTTCCATTCTAGAACAGAAGGTTGGGTTCCCAGTAGATGTACTCTAGAACTCTTTAATGTTCCTTCCATTCTAGAACAGAAGATTGGGTTCCCAGTATATGTACTCTAGAACTCTTTAATGTTCCTTCCATTCTAGAACAGAAGGTTGGGTTCCCAGTATATGTACTCTAGAACTCTTTAATGTTCCTTCCATTCTAGAACAGAAGGTTGGGTTCCCAGTAGATGTACTCTAGAACTCTTTAATGTTCCTTCCATTCTAGAACAGAAGGTTGGGTTCCCAGTAGATGTACTCTAGAACTCTTTAATGTTCCTTCCATTCTAGAACAGAAGGTTGGGTTCCCAGTAGATGTACTCTAGAACTCTTTAATGTCCCTTCCATTCTAGAACAGAAGGTTGGGTTCCCAGTAGATGTACTGTAGAACTCTTTAATGTTCCTTCCATTCTAGAACAGAAGGTTGGGTTCCCAGTAGATGTACTCTAGAACTCTTTAATGTCCCTTCCATTCTAGAACAGAAGGTTGGGTTCCCAGTAGATGTACTCTAGAACTCTTTAATGTTCCTTCCATTCTAGAACAGAAGGTTGGGTTCCCAGTAGATGTACTCTAGAACTCTTTAATGTTCCTTCCATTCTAGAACAGAAGGTTGGGTTCCCAGTAGATGTACTCTCGAACTCTTTAATGTTCCTTCCATTCTAGAACAGAAGGTTGGGTTCCCAGTAGATGTACTGTAGAACTCTTTAATGTTCCTTCCATTCTAGAACAGAAGGTTGGGTTCCTAGTAGATGCATATCTAATGAGGGGTTGGTGTCTCACGTGTTGATGTTGATACCTTAGTTATTGCTATTGTTTTACGTGATATTAATATTTTATATGAGTTTTGTTGTAAAGATTGTATGGAATTCTTCTCCAGCACAGGTTCTGCCATGTTGTTGATATGAAAGCATGTCTCTTCAATAAGTGTGTCTTCTGTTTTTTTCTAAAGAACTTGGTTTCATATTTGTTTGGATGGTAGAAGTTAAACATTGTGGTTTTTATTATGACACACTAATGTCTGTATATGTGGCACTTTGGATTGAAGTATTAAAATATACCGGGGGGGAAACAAGACTTTGTAAATATAGTGTTTGCTTTTTTCCCCACAGATACAGCAGTTATGTACTCTAGTATACATTAGAATGTGCGGATGGCTCTACAACATAATGCTTTTGC
This sequence comes from Oncorhynchus gorbuscha, assembly GCF_021184085.1. Lineage (NCBI taxonomy): Eukaryota > Metazoa > Chordata > Actinopteri > Salmoniformes > Salmonidae > Oncorhynchus > Oncorhynchus gorbuscha. Next base: position 5,570,393 of record NC_060185.1, on the reverse strand, counting down.
CATTTCACTTCCTGGATAGGTGTGAATAACAGCCATTTCACTTCCTGGATAGGTGTGAATAACAGCCATTTCACTTCCTGGATAGGTGTGAATAACAGCCATTTCACTTCCTGGATAGGAGTGAATAACAGCCATTTCACTTCCTGGATAGGTGTGAATAACAGCCATTTCACTTCCTGGATAGGTGTGAATAACAGCCATTTCACTTCCTGGATAGGTGTGAATAACAGCCATTTCACTTCCTGGATAGGTGTGAATAACAGCCATTTCACTTCCTGGATAGGTGTGAATAACAGCCATTTCACTTCCTGGATAGGTGTGAATAACAGCCATTTCACTTCCTGGATAGGTGTGAATAACAGCCATTTCACTTCCTGGATAGTTGTAAATAACAGCCATTTCACTTCCTGGATAGGTGTAAATAACAGCCATTTCACTTACTGGATAGGTGTAAATAACAGCCATTTCACTTACTGGATAGGTGTAAATAACAGCCATTTCACTTACTGGATAGGTGTAAATAACAGCCATTTCACTTACTGGATAGGTGTAAATAACAGCCATTTCACTTCCTGGATAGGTGTAAATAACAGCCATTTCACTTCCTGGATATGTGTGAATAACAGCCATTTCTGCCATGTTACTTTCACCTATCCAGTCCTATCAGATCTGTGAAGGAGGGCAAAAGGGGAGGAGAGATGCAACACTGCCTCTCTGTGACCCCTCATTTCCTCTGCATGAAGTGGCTGACCATGTCTATGGGCAGAGGGAAGATGATGGTGGAGTTCTTCTCTGCAGCGATGGTGGTGAGGGTCTGGAGGTATCTCAGCTGGAGGCCTGATGGAGACTCAGCGATCACTAGAGACGCCTCCTTCAGGGCCCGGGAGGCGTTCACCTCCCCCTCTGCTGCTATCACCTAGAGAGAGGGAGGAGGAGATAGATGATCAGTATGGAGAAACATTCATCTCTCCCTCTGCTGCTATCACCTAGAGAGAGGGGGAGGAGATAGATGATCAGTATGGAGAAACATTCATCTCTCCCTCGGCTGCTATCACCTAGAGACAGAGGGAGGAGGAGATAGATTATCAGTATGGAGAAACATTCATCTCCCCCTCGGCTGCTATCGCCTAGAGAACAGGGACAAAATGGTTGAAAACATTTCCCATTAAATGAGTGTATTTATTTCACATCTCCGTTGACTGTCCTCTACAGTGTCTCCTCACCTTCACCCTGGCCTCACGGCTAGCTTCTGCCTCTGCAGCCATGGCTCTCTGCAGCTGGTGGGGCAGCTTCACGTCTTTAATCTCCACGCGCTCCACCTTGATACCCCACTCCTATGGAGGGGGGGGGGGGGGTCAGCAAACAGAGAAACATTAGCCAGGCCAGAGCTATTATACAGCTAATGAAATAGCTACACCTACTAGTGTATTTGTCCAGAACAGGTGAGTTCGATGTGGGATTAGGCTCTATTCATCCACAACAGGTAAGGGACAGATCGAAATGTACTGGTCAGGGTGTATTTAAAATAAATGCACCCCCACCCCCTCCCCAACTATTAAAATATTTTCACTTGACCCTCCTCTTGTACTGTCACATAAATCGAACACCCTCCTCCTCATAGAAATAACTCAAAATAATGTTGAAGACCACAAATAACAATATCTGTAGCAATCCTGTGGCCTTTAAACGTGGATATGCTTTGTGGCACAGTTGATGCCACGCAGGGCTACGGCCAGAAGGTTGAGGGTTCGCCGACAACCACAGATGAGGTCATTCGCCTGTTTCATTACTTCATGATCAGAGCCAGATGCAGACGATTATCAGCTAGAGGGGAATAAAACATGTTGATATTTATAATTATATAAAATACACTACATTACCAAAAATATGCGGACACCTGCTCGGTGAACATCTCATTCCAAAATCATGGGCATTAATATGGAGTTGGTCCCCCCCTTTTGCAGCTATAACAGCATCCACTCTTCTGGGAAGGCTTTCCACTAGATGTTGGAACATTGCTGCTATAACAGCCTCCACTCTTCTGGGAAGGTTTTCCTCTAGATGTTGGAACATTGCTGCTATAACAGCCTCCACTCTTCTGGGAAGGCTTTCCACTAGATGTTGGAACATTGCTGCAGGGGACTTGCTTCCATTCAGTCACATTAGTGAGGTCGGGCACTGATGTTGGACGATTAGGCCTGGCTCGCAGTTTGCGTTACACTTCATCCAATAGGTGTTTGATGGGGTTGAGGTCAGGACTCTGTGCAGTCAAGTTCTTCCACACCAATCTCGACAAATCATTTCTGTATGGACCTCGCTTTGTGCATGGGGGCAATGTCACACTGAAACAGGAGAAGTTATTCCCCAAACTGTCGCCACAAAGTTGGAAGCACAGAATCGTCTAGAATGTCATTGTATGCTGTAGCATTAATATTTCCCTTCACTGGATCTAAGGGGCCCGAACCATGAAATACAGCCCCGGACCATTATTCTTCCTCCACCAAACTTTAAAGTTGGCAATATGCATTCGGGCAGGTGCATTCCTAGCATCCGACAAACCCAGATTCCTCCATTGGACTGCCAGATGGTGAAGCGTGATTCATCACTCCAGAGCATACGTTTCCACTGCTTCAGAATCCAATGGCGGCGAGCTTTACGCTCCAGCCGATTCTTGGTATTGCTCATGGCGATCTTAGGCTTGTGTGCGGCTGCTCGGCCACGGAAACCCATTTCATGAAACTCAATTATTGTGCTGACGTTGCTTCCAGAGGCAGTTTTGAACTCTGGGACAGATGATTTTTTTACGTGCTTCAGCACTCGGCACTAACGATATGTGAGATCGTGTGGCCTACCACTTCGCAGCTGAGCCGTTGTTGCTCCTTGACTTTCCCACTTCACAATAATAGCTCTTACAGTTCACCGGGGAAGCTCTAGCAGAGCATAAACTTGACAAACTGACTTGTTGGAAAGATGTCATCCTATGACGGTGCCACATTGAAAGTCACTGGTCTCTTCGGCCATTCTACTGCCAATGTCTGTGTACTGACTGCATGGTTGTGTGCTCAATTTTACACACTGTACAATCTTCAACAGTTAACTGAAATGTTTTGTTTTCCTGATCTTCATCATTGTCATGACATTGCTTGAATAATATAGGACTAGAGTAAAAGATGGAGATGGCATTCTAGTCTCTTCATGAAGATTGAATGGCTAAGGGGTCTGAACAAATACCAGCTATCGCCTACCGCCATCCTGCGTTCTCTTCTTTCAGGGTCCCCGGCTGTGGCCATGAGTTCTATCGCCTACCGCCATCCTGCGTTCTCTTCTTTCAGGGTCGCCGGCTGTGGCCATGAGTTCTATCGCCTACCGCCATCCTGCGTTCTCTTCTTTCAGGGTCGCCGGCAGTGGCCATTAGTTCTACCGCCATCCTGCGTTCTCTTCTTTCAGGGTCGCCGGCTGTGGCCATGAGTTCTATCGCCTACCGCCATCCTGCGTTCTCTTCTTTCAGGGTCGCCGGCTGGGGCCATGAGTTCTATCGCCTTCCGCCATCCTGCGTTCTCTTCTTTCAGGGTCGCCGGCTGTGGCCATGAGTTCTATCGCCTACCGCCATCCTGCGTTCTCTTCTTTCAGGGTCGCCGGCTGTGGCCATGAGTTCTATCGCCTACCGCCATCCTGCGTTCTCTTCTTTCAGGGTCCCCGGCTGTGGCCATGAGTTCTATCGCCTACCGCCATCCTGCGTTCTCTTCTTTCAGGGTCGCCGGCTGTGGCCATGAGTTCTATTGGCTGCCGTATATAACATTCAACAAACAAGAGCTTTGCTTCCCTCTTCCAATAGTCTATTAGTGTAAGAAATGCTGAAAAAGAAGTAGCTTCCAGCAAGCCATTCTAGTCTAGCTCTTCCTGGGATTCCAGAGAGAGAAAGACTGTGACAGAGTTCTCACGTTGCGCACAAAGAAATGAGAACTCTCCCTGGGGCTCCCGTCAGCTTCTCCGGGATCGGTTACGTTACCGCAGTGGATGCCTCGTCCGTCTCCGCCACTCCGGATTTGGGGATCTGAACCATCTCCGTTTCAACGGAGGCCGTCGCCCCTCCCTTCCAAACGGTGTTAGGACCGACTGACTCTTTCAACGGAGGCCATCGCCCCTCCCTTCCAAACGGTGTTAGGACCGACTGACTCTTTCAATGGAGGCCATCGCCCCTCCCTTCCAAACGGTGTTAGGACCGACTGACTCTTTCAATGGAGGCCATCGCCCCTCCCTTCCAAACGGTGTTAGGACCGACTGACTCTTTCAATGGAGGCCGTCGCCCCTCCCTTCCAAACGGTGTTAGGACCGACTGACTCTTTCAATGGAGGCCATCGCCCCTCCCTTCCAAACGGTGTTAGGACCGACTGACTCTTTCAATGGAGGCCGTCGCCCCTCCCTTCCAAACGGTGTTAGGACCGACTGACCCATGCTCAACTGCTGTTAACATGGAACCCCTCTCCACTTCGGCCTTCAAAGTTCTCGTTTGAATATTTGCTCCGTTCATCTTTCCCTCGATCCTGACTAGTCTCCCCGACGCAGAAAAATATGAAGCATGATGCTGCCACCACCATGCCAGGTTTCCTCCAGATGTGACTCTTAGCATTCAGGCCAAAGAGTTCAATCTTGGCTTCATCAGACCAGAGAATCTTGTTTCTCATGGTCTGAGTGTCCTTTAGGTGCCTTTTGGCAAACTTCAAGCGGGCTGTCATGTGCCTTTACTGAGGAGCGACCAGCTCTAGGAAGAGTCTAAATGTTTCCAAAGTTCTTCCATTTAAAAAAAATGGAGACCTTCAATGCTTGGGGGACCTACAATGCTGCAGAAATGTTTTGGTACCCTTCCCCAGATCTGTGCCTCGACACAGTCCTGTCTGGAGCTCTATGGACAATTCTTTCAACCTCATGGCTTGGTTTTTGCTCTGACATGCTCTGTTAACTGTGGGACCTTTTGTACAGACAGGTGTGTGCCTTTCCAAATCATGTCCAATCAATTGAATTTACCACAGATGGACTTCAATCAAGTTGTAGAAACATCTCAAGGATGATCAATGGAAACGGGAAACAGTTTCGAGTCTCATAGCAAGGGGTCAGACTACTTATGTAAATAAGGTATTTCTGTTTTTTATTGGTAATATATTTGCTAAAATTTAAAAAGAAAAAAATGTTTTCATTATGGGGTATTGTGTGTAGATTGAAGAGGATTGTTTTTGTGTTATGTAATCCATTTTAGAAAAAGGCTGTGATGTAAAACAAAATGTAGATTTGGCCAATATCCCTTATTTATTGATAGCGCTGTCTACGCCATGTTGGATCTGAAAACATTTGGATGTCTGGTCAATTTCTTCCCGGTTACGTTGGCCGGAGCCCACGTTTCCTAAAGGAAATGCTCATATTGTTTATATGCAGATTTTAGAATATTCCCGTGAAAATCTGTCGCCATGAAAACCTAGCTATAGACACCCTAAAGACTCTGGCAGGTGCGCTAGTCCAGTGTCACTTTGATTATGCCTGCAGACCATGGTTCACCACTAGGACAAACATCTAAAGAATAAGCTACAGATAACGGTTGAATTTTCCCCCCTGTATTTTATAATGGTTCCATCCCAAGAATAATCACTTTTCTCTCCAAAACGGAAGTGTCATTCTAAAACATATGTCTGGATTTGAGTAGAGCTTTGATCTGCAATAACTTAGTATTACTGTTACGGTTTTCTTCCGGTGAAGGAGAGTCGGACCAAAATGCAGCGTGGTATTCTTCATTTTTTTCTACTGTGTTATTGACTTGTTAATTGTTTATTCCATGTGTAACTCTGTGTTGTCTGTTCACACTGCTATGCTTTATCTTGGCCAGGTCGCAGTTGCAAATGAGAACTTGTTCTCAGCTAGCCTACCTGGTTAAATAAAGGTGAAATAAAAAAATAAACAAAATTCTTGATACATGTTTAATCACGAAGAAAAAACGAACAATACAAAAACAACAAACGAAAACCTAACAGCCTATCTGGTGACAACTAACACAGAGACAGGAACAATCACCCACAAAACACTCAAAGAATATGGCTGCCTAAATATGGTTCTCAATCAGAGACAACGATAAACACCTGCCTCTGATTGAGAACCACTCCAGACAGCCATAGACTATGCTAGATACCCCCACTAAGCCACAAACCCAGTACCTAACAAAACCCCAAGACAAAACACACCACAATAAACCCATGTCACACCCTAGCCTGACCAAACTAAAAACACAAAAAAAACACAAAATACTAAGACCAGGGCATGACAATTACCAGCCACTTCAGCACCAGCTCCCCGCTGACGATGCACCACAAGGCTCCACCTCGGTCCGTCTCGGTTACTGTAGTGTAGTCTTAGTGCCAGCATCGGTTTGTGGTGGTATGTAGACAGTTACAAAAAATACAGATGAAAACTCTCTTGGTAAATAATGTGGTCTAAAGCTTATCATGAGATACTCTACCTCAGGTGAGCAAAACCTTGAGACTTCCTTAGACATCGTGCACCAGCTGTTGTTTACAAATATACATAGACCGCCACCCCTTGTCTTACCAGAGGCTGCTGTTCTATCCTGCCGAGACAGTGTAAAACCCATCAGCTGTATGTTATTCATGTCATCGTTCAGCCACGACTCGGTGAAACAAAAGGTATTACAGTTTCTAATGTCCCATTGGTAGGATATAGATGATCATGGTTAGTCTATTTTATTATCGATTGATTGTACGTTGGCTAATAGGACCGATGGTAAAGGTAGATTACCCTCTCGGCGTCGGATCCTTACAAGGCACCCAGACCACCCAGACCTTGGTCCCTGATATCTCCTTCTCTTTCTCCTGTGAATGACGGGGATGTGGGCCTTGTCGGGCTTCTGAAGTAAATCCTTCCCCTCTGTCTCTTTCTCCTGCGGATGACGAGGGTGTGGGCCTTGTCGGGCTTCTGAAGTAAATTCTTCACCTCTGTCTCTTTCTCCTGCGGATGACGGGGATGAGGGCCTTGTCGGGCTTCTGAAGTAAATCCTTCCCCTCTGTCTCTTTCTCCTGCGGATGATGGGGATGAGGGCCTTGTCGGGCTTCTGAAGTAAATTCTTCCCGTCCGACTCGTTGAAGAAAACGTTTTCCTCCAGTACAGGGTGAGTAATCACTGTCCTGATATCTAGAAGCTCTTTTCGGTCATGAGACACGGTGGCATAAACATTATGTACAAAATAACTTATAGATAACGCGAAAAAACATACACAATAGCACAATTGGTTACGGTATCGTAAAAAACAGCAGCCATTTCCTTTCCATTCTTAAAATTCAGTATCACGAGTAAAAATACAGACAGACTTGCCAGTTTACTGTGCCTTTCTAGACCTTATAAACTGTTGAGAGTAGATCCACCCTCGGATTCAAAATCAAATTATTAAAATGCCATTATCACTGCAGAGTATAATTTTGTTCTCAATTGAAAACAATAATAGTTATTAATTATATTGTGGTGTTGTAGGCTACTATAGTCCTGGTAGGATAATTGTATTGTCTCTAAACACGACCAATAGGGGAGCTTTCTGACCTGTGTGTTTCATGTGTTCACTGTTCCTCTTGGTTCATATTGAAAATGGATGCAGCTTCGAGTGCTTTTATATGTGGTATTTATTGTTAGTTAGTCTATTGTAAGTCGCTCTGGATAAGAGCGTCTGCTAAATGACTTAAATGTAAATGTAAATGTATTGCAGATCTGGACAAACTATCCACCTACCACTATTGTCACTATGTATGGTGGATAGAGGGCAGGATAGACTGGTAGACTGGTAGACTGGTAGACTGTATTGTCACTATGAATGGTGGATAGACTGGTAGACTGTATTGTCACTATGAATGGTGGATAGAGGACAGGATAGACTGGTAGACTATATTGTCACTATGAATGGTGGATAGACTGGTAGACTATATTGTCACTATGAATGGTGGATAGAGGTTTAGACTGGTGGACTATATTGTCACTATGAATGGTGGATAGACTGGTAGACTATATTGTCACTATGAATGGTGGGTAGACTGGTAGACTGGTAGACTATATTGTTACTATGAATGGTGGATATAGACTGGTAGACTGGTAGACTATATTGTCACTATGAATGGTGGATAGACTGGTAGACTATATTGTCACTATGAATGGTGGATAGAGGTTTAGACTGGTGGACTATATTGTCACTATGAATGGTGGATAGACTGGTAGACTGTTAGACTGGTAGACTATATTGTCACTATGAATGGTGGATAGACTGGTAGACTATATTGTCACTATGAATGGTGGATAGACTGGTAGACTGGTAGACTATATTGTCACTATGAATGGTGGATAGACTGGTAGACTGGTAGACTATATTGTCACTATGAATGGTGGATAGACTGGTAGACTATATTGTCACTATGAATGGTGGATAGACTGGTAGACTGGTAGACTATATTGTCACTATGAATGGTGGATAGACTGGTAGACTATATTGTCACTATGAATGGTGGATAGACTGGTAGACTATATTGTCACTATGAATGGTGGATAGAGGTTTAGACTGGTGGACTATATTGTCACTATGAATGGTGGATAGACTGGTAGACTATATTGTCACTATGAATGGTGGATAGACTGGTAGACTGGTAGACTGGTAGACTGGTAGACTATATTGTCACTATGAATGGTGGATAGAGGACAGGATAGAATGGTAGACTGGTGGACTGGTAGACTATATTGTCACTATGAATGGTGGGTAGACTGGTAGACTATATTGTCACTATGAATGGTGGGTAGACTGGTAGACTGGTAGACTGGTAGACTGGTAGACTATATTGTCACTATGAATGGTGGATAGAGGACAGGATAGACTGGTAGACTGGTAGACTATATTGTCACTATGAATGGTGGGTAGACTGGTAGACTGGTAGACTGGTAGACTGGTAGACTATATTGTCACTATGAATGGTGGATAGAGGACAGGATAGACTGGTAGACTGGTAGACTATATTGTCACTATGAATGGTGGATAGAGGACAGGATAGACTGGTAGACTGGTAGACTATATTGATCTGTGTTTTTTTTTTAAATGAGCACATGGAAAAGCCGAGGTCATAAGTGAAGAACCTTGATATAGAAGAGGAGCAAGCAGATGAGGAAATGTGACTAGGATGGAAGACATTATATAGTAAAACCTGTAGAAGAGTGAATGTTAACCGGGGAAGAAAACACACTCAACCCTCCCCTCTGACCAATAACAAACCACTCAACCCTCCCCTCTGACCAATAACAAACCACTCAACCCTCCCCTCTGACCAATAACAAACCACTCAACCCTCCCCTCTGACCAACAATAAACCACTCAACCCTCCCCTCTGACCAATAATAAACCACTCAACCCTCCCCTCTGACCAATAACAAACCACTCAACCCTCCCCTCTGACCAATAACAAACCACTCAACCCTCCCCTCTGACCAATAACAAATCACTCAACCCTCCCCTCTGACCAATAACAAACCACTCAACCCTCCCCTCTGACCAATAACAAACCACTCAACCCTCCCCTCTGACCAATAACAAACCACTCAACCCTCCCATCTGACCAATAACAAACCACTCAACCCTCCCCTCTGACCAATAACAAACCACTCAACCCTCCCCTCTGACCAATAACAAACCACTCAACCCTCCCCTCTGACCAATAACAAACCACTCAACCCTCCCCTCTGACCAATAACAAACCACTCAACCCTCCCCTCTGACCAATAACAAACCACTCAACCCTCCCCTCTGACCAATAACAAACCACTCAACCCTCCCATCTGACCAATAACAAACCACTCAACCCTCCCCTCTGACCAATAACAAACCACTCAACCCTCCCCTCTGACCAATAACAAACCACTCAACCCTCCCCTCTGACCAATAACAAACCACTCAACCCTCCCCTCTGACCAATAACAAACCACTCAACCCTCCCCTCTGACCAATAACAAACCACTCAACCCTCCCATCTGACCAATAACAAACCACTCAACCCTCCCATCTGACCAATAACAAACCACTCAACCCTCCCCTCTGACCAATAACAAACCACTCAACCCTCCCCTCTGACCAATAACAAACCACTCAACCCTCCCCTCTGACCAATAACAAACCACTCAACCCTCCCCTCTGACCAATAACAAACCACTCAACCCTCCCCTCTGACCAACAATAAACCACTCAACCCTCCCCTCTGACCAATAATAAACCACTCAACCCTCCCCTCTGACCAATAACAAACCACTCAACCCTCCCCTCTGACCAATAACAAACCACTCAACCCTCCCCTCTGACCAATAACAAACCACTCAACCCCTCCCCTGTTCCCAATAACAAACCACTCAACCCCCCTCCCCTGTGCCCAATAACAAACCACTCAACCCCCTCCCCTGTTCCCAATAACAAACCACTCAACCCCCTCCCCTGTTCCCAATAACAAACCACTCAACCCCCCCCTTTGACCAATAACAAACCACTCCCCCCCCTGTGCCCAATAACAAACCACTCAACCCCCCTGTGCCCAATAACAAACCACTCAAACCTCCCCTGTTCCCAATAACAAGCCACTCAACCCCCTGTGCCCAATAACAAACCACTCAATCCCCCTGTTCCCAATAACAAACCACTCAACCCCCTGTGCCCAATAACTAACCACTCAACCCTCCCCTATTTTGGACTACCCCTCCCCCCAGTAAATTGCAATCTGGCCCTAACTGGACACCATAACCAGTTGAGTTTGATGTGAGATTAGGCTCTATTCATCCACAGTAGGTAACTGGATACCCTAACCAGTTGAGTTTGATGTGAGATTAGGCTCTATTCATCCACAGTAGGTAACTGGATACCCTAACCAGTTGAGTTTGATGTGGGATTAGGCTCTATTCATCCACAGTAGGTAACTGGATAGTAGAAAGCATGATGCCACGTCTATGATTTTGAATTACATCCTGAGGTTTGTTTCATTGCACATCGTAAACATACTTGTCTTGATTGTGCATTCCCATCACAAAGCTTTTTCAGTTTTGTCTAATATGAATTAACCAAACCAACCAATCACTCAATCACTGTGCCTGTATTACTCCCAGACTGTCTGCCACCTGCATGCTGTGGGAGATGCTGTCCTGGTTGTTCTACAGTTCTGCAGTTCTCGGTGTCAGGCCCTGACCATAGAGAGCCCTTGGTTCTCTATGGTGTAGTAGGTCAGAGCGTGACTAGGGGAGTGTTCTAGTTCAATATTTGTATGTTGGTGTTTTGTATGGTTCCCAATTAGAGGCAGCTGGTAATCGTTGCCTCTAATTGGGGATCATATTTAGGCAGCTATTTTTCCCACCTGTGTTTGTGGGATATTGTTTTGTGTTTGTGCATCACTACTTTCACAGTTCTATTGTTTTTGTTTAAAGTTTCACCGTAATAAAGATGTGGAACTTCAATCACGCTGCGCCTTGGTCCGCTCATAACGACGATCGTGACACTCGGTTCTACAGTTCTAGGTTCTACAGCTCTGTGTTCCGTACCGACATGCTGTGTGAGATTCCCTCGCGGTCAGTCAGCAGATCAGCCTAATTCTACTGTTCTTAGTTATATGGTTCTATAGTTCTAAACTCCGGGGCTTCCTACCTGCATGTTGTGTGAGATTCCCTCGCGGTCAGACAGCAGATCAGCCTAATTCTACTGTTCTTAGTTATATGGTTCTATAGTTCTAAACTCCGGGGCTTCCTACCTGCATGTTGTGTGAGATTCCCTCGCGGTCAGACAGCAGATCAGCCTAATTCTACTGTTCTTAGTTATATGGTTCTATAGTTCTAAACTCTGGGGCTTCCTACCTGCATGTTGTGTGAGATTCCCTCGCGGTCAGACAGCAGCTCAGCCAGGTTCTTGGTTCCCAGGATGTTCCTCAGGGTGGTCTGGGCGAGGAGACGGGTGGAGGACTATATCTATTTCTATATCTATTTCTTATCTTCATGCGGTCATCATTTTATTTATTTACCAGAACGAAGCAAATGGAAGTTGCTGGCACGTATAATATTATACTTCTGCTGTTGGTGTTACGCTGCCACACACTAGTATACTGTACCTTGACGCACATGAAGATGGTGATGGGGAAGAGGAACACCGTGAAGATTAGAGAGATTCCGAACAGAAGCCAGCCGCAACATCCCAGAGAGCCAGAGCTCTTATCTACACAGGAAGGAATTCACCACCAATACAGGTTAGTCTGACTGACGTTTTATAATACTACAATGACTGAATGTATATGAACTTATACATACAGTATAATGACGATATACGTATCATAACTTTATCAATCAAATCAAATTTAGACTTTTAACGTGGAACTCTTACTTAGAAGCCCCTTTCCCCAACGATGTAGAGGTTGTTTTTTATTATTATAAAAATGTAAAATAACACGAGAAATAAAAGTACACAATATTGAAGCTATATATAGAGAGTACCAGTACGAGATCACTGTACAGGGGTAGGAGGTATTTGAGGTAGAGGTATTCAGGGGTAGGAGGTATTTGAGGTAGAGGTATTCAGGGGTAGGAGGTATTTGAGGTAGATGTATTCAGGGGTAGGAGGTATCTGAGGTAGATGTATTCATTAAGGCAGGGGTAGGAGGTATTTGAGGTAGAGGTATTCAGGGGTAGGAGGTATTTGAGGTAGAGGTATTCAGGGGTAGGGGGTATTTGAGGTAGAGGTATTCAGGGGTAGGGGGTATTTGAGGTAGAGGTATTCAGGGGTAGGAGGTATTTGAGGTAGAGGTATTCAGGGGTAGGAGGTATTTGAGGTAGAGGTATTCAGGGGTAGGAGGTATTTGAGGTAGAGGTATTCAGGGGTAGGAGGTATTTGAGGTAGATGTATTCAGGGGTATGAGGTATTTGAGGTTGAGAACATGGTAAAACACTTCAATGTGAGGCTAAATATGAGGCTAAATATCAGGCTAAATATGAGTGCAGAGCAAACATGTGAATGAAAGGAGTCATGGAGTGAATGGATTTTCTCCAATAAAAATATATTTAAGTCCAGGACTATGGTTTACATGTAAACAGTCTCGACTTGTCATAGTCCACAGGTCAACCAAAAGCATTGTATTGTATGGTATTGTATCATAATGTATTGTATCCCTGTGACTAGTATCACATGTCCTCTGGTCTCTCTGTGACTAGTATCACATGTCCTCTGGTCTCTCTGTGACTAGTATCACATGTCCTCTGGTCTGTCGTCTCTCTGTGACTAGTATCACATGTCCTCTGGTCTGTCGTCTCTCTGTGACTAGTATCACATGTCCTCTGGTCTCTCTGTGACTAGTATCACATGTCCTCTGGTCTCTCTGTGACTAGTATCACATGTCCTCTGGTTTCTCTGTGACTAGTATCACATGTCCTCTGGTCTCTCTGTGACTAGTTTCACATGTCCTCTGGTCTCTCTGTGACTAGTATCACATGTCCTCTGGTTTCTCTGTGACTAGTATCACATGTCCTCTGGTCTCTCTGTGACTAGTTTCACAAGTCCTCTGGTCTCTCTGTGACTAGTATCACATGTCCTCTGGTCTCTCTGTGACTAGTATCACATGTCCTCTGGTTTCTCTGTGACTAGTATCACATGTCCTCTGGTCTCTCTGTGACTAGTATCACATGTCCTCTGGTCTCTCTGTGACTAGTATCACATGTCCTCTGGTTTCTCTGTGACTAGTATCACATGTCCTCTGGTCTCTCTGTGACTAGTATCACATGTCCTCTGGTCTCTGGTCTCTCTGTGACTAGTATCACATGTCTTCTGGTCTCTGGTCTCTCTGTGACTAGTATCACATGTCCTCTGGTTTCTCTGTGACTAGTATCACATGTCCTCTGGTCTCTCTGTGACTAGTATCACATGTCCTCTGGTCTCTGGTCTCTCTGTGACTAGTATCACATGTCTTCTGGTCTCTGGTCTCTCTGTGACTAGTATCACATGTCCTCTGGTCTCTCTGTGACTAGTATCACATGTCCTCTGGTTTCTCTGTGACTAGTATCACATGTCCTCTGGTCTCTCTGTGACTAGTATCACATGTCCTCTGGTCTCTCTGTGACTAGTATCACATGTCCTCTGGTTTCTCTGTGACTAGTATCACATGTCCTCTGGTCTCTCTGTGACTAGTATCACATGTCCTCTGGTCTCTGGTCTCTCTGTGACTAGTATCACATGTCTTCTGGTCTCTGGTCTCTCTGTGACTAGTATCACATGTCCTCTGGTTTCTCTGTGACTAGTATCACATGTCCTCTGGTCTCTCTGTGACTAGTATCACATGTCCTCTGGTCTCTGGTCTCTCTGTGACTAGTATCACATGTCTTCTGGTCTCTGGTCTCTCTGTGACTAGTATCACATGTCCTCTGGTCTCTGGTCTCTCTGTGACTAGTATCACATGTCCTCTGGTCTGTGGTCTCTCTGTGACTAGTATCACATGTCCTCTGGTTTCTCTGTGACTAGTATCACATGTCCTCTGGTCTCTCTGTGACTAGTATCACATGTCCTCTGGTCTCTGGTCTCTCTGTAACTAGTATCACATGTCCTCTGGTCTCTCTGTGACTAGTATCACTTGTCCTCTGAACTCTCTGTGACTAGTATCACATGTCCTCTGGTCTCTCTGTGACTAGTATCACATGTCCTCTGGTCTCTCTGTGACTAGTTTCACAAGTCCTCTGGTTTCTCTGTGACAAGTATCACATGTCCTCTGGTCTGTGGTCTCTCTGTGACTAGTATCACATGTCCTCTGGTCTCTCTGTGACTAGTTTCACAAGTCCTCTGGTTTCTCTGTGACTAGTATCACATGTCCTCTGGTCTCTGGTCTCTCTGTGACTAGTATCACATGTCCTCTGGTCTCTCTGTGACTAGTTTCACAAGTCCTCTGGTTTCTCTGTGACTAGTATCACATGTCCTCTGGTCTCTGGTCTCTCTGTGACTAGTATCACATGTCTTCTGGTCTCTCTGTGACTAGTATCACTTGTCCTCTGAACTCTCTGTGACTAGTATCACATGTCCTCTGGTCTCTCTGTGACTAGTATCACATGTCCTCTGGTCTCTCTGTGACTAGTATCACATGTCCTCTGGTCTCTCTGTGACTAGTTTCACAAGTCCTCTGGTTTCTCTGTGACAAGTATCACATGTCCTCTGGTCTCTGGTCTCTCTGTGACTAGTATCACATGTCTTCTGGTCTCTAGTCTCTCTGTGACTAGTTTCACTTGTCCTCTGGTCTCTCTGGTACTCCTGAGTCATTGTTGTGTCTAGTAGTGAGGCAGCACCTTCTCCTCAGAGCCCCCAACGAGCGCTCCCACACACGCACGTACACACATGCACGCAGACACACACACACAAACACACATACCACCCCGATAATTAGGTAAAGAATCAATCCCTCCTAAAATGGTCAACTCTCATCATGTTTTCAGTTGATAATATACATGTCATCTACTGGTAAAATTATATTATTGCATTGTATGTATAGAATGTTTCTCTCTCCCCTCTTCTCTTTCTATCTTTCTCTCTCCCCTCTTCTCTTTCTCTCTCTCCCCTCTTCTCTTTCTCTCTCTCTCTCCTCTTCTCTTTCTCTCTCTCCCCTCTTCTCTTTCTCTCTTTCTATCTTTCTCTCTCCCCTTTTCTCTTTCTCTCTTTCTCTCTCTCCCCTCTTCTCTTTCTCTCTCTCTCTCCTCTTCTCTTTCTCTCTCTCTCTCTCTCTCTCTCTTCTTTCTCTCTCTCTCCTCTTCTCTTTCTCTCTCTCCCCTCTTCTCTTTCTCTCTCTCTCTCCTCTTCTCTTTCTCTCTCTCCCCTCTTCTCTTTCTCTCTTTCTATCTTTCTCTCTCCCCTTTTCTCTTTCTCTCTTTCTCTCTCCCCTCTTCTCTCTCTCTCTCTCTCTCTCTCTCTCTCTCTCTCTCCCCTCTTCTTTCTCTCTCCTCTTCTCTCTCTCTCGCTCTCTCTCCCCTCTTCTTTCTTTCTCTCTCGCTTGCTCTCTCTTCTTCTCTTCTTTATTGCCAAAGCAAGTTAAATAAAAAATTAACAGTAATCATTACACTCACAAAAGTTCCAAAGGAATAGAGACATTTCAAATGTCATATTATGGCGATATACAGTGTTGTAACGATCTCTCTCTCTCTCTCTCTCTCTCTCTCTCTCTCTCTCTCTCTCTCTCTCTCTCTCTCTCTCTCTCTCTCTCTCTCTCTCTCTCTCTCTGTCTCAATCATCCCATTTCCATAATTGTAAAGTCCACGTACCTTCTAGGATCTGTTCAGTGCTGCTGATCTGGACCTTCCCCTGGTTCACCATGTCTCTCTCCAGTCCTGCCTGGTGCTCTGTACTCAGCCTTTATTCAACCCAGTCAGTCCAATAGTTTCAGAAGTATGACCTACACCTGCAGCTATTAATACTCAGAGCAACATGAATATTAACGTTAAAGACTGAAAACTGGTTTGGAACTAATTATATTTGTAACAACATCTCCTCAAAAGCCTGGTCGGACAGAATAACCTGTCTGTCCTGTCTGTCTGTCTGTCTGCCTGCCTGCCTGCCTGGGCCGGCCTGCCGGTGTGTGTGTCGGAGGGAAGGTAGACAGGTAGGGATATTTACCTGTGTCCTCTCTCCCACTAGGGTGTGGTCTACCCTCTTCCCTAATGGTCTGTTTCTGTCTGAGAGAGTTTCTCTGTTGATGCTGCAGTCCCCTGATACAGTGTGGAAGAGAGGAGAGGCTCATTAACGAACACAATTAAAATCCCCTGGAAGTTGTCCTTAGCTAGTGAAGCGTGATTATTCTATTGTATATCTTTATATCATATCGTTTTGGCGCTGTCATGAATGTGAGTCCTGTGATGAGTGTACACGCTCATGAATAACCAATCAGTGGTGTGGGGGGGGGGGGGGGCTCGATCCAAACAGAAGATGATCTGATCACCTGACAAGCCTCGTCGACTGGAATTGTACTGCCTTACTCTGAGCATCTACAGTCAGTGTCATCTTTAGGTCGTGTAGATCCTTGGAGAGGCAGAGGCCGACACAGTGTCATTACCGGGGAAGAAGGGAGGGAGGAGGGGATAAGGATGGAAGGACGGAGGGAGGGAGGGAGGGAAGGAAAGCGAGAACTAGAGGGGAATATAAAATCAGCAGTTATTACTGAATGTTTATTGGTACGGTGCTTTTACACCTGCATTTTCTGTACAGCACTTTGAGATATCAGCTGATGTACGAAGGGCTATATAAATACATTTGATTTGATTTGATTTAATGCTAGACTGGGTTACTGTTAGGGTTAGACTGGGTTACTGTTAGGATTAGACTGGGTTACTGTTAGGGCTAGACTGGGTTACTGTTAGGATTAGACTGGGTTACTGTTAGGATTAGACTGGGTTACTGTTAGGATTAGACTGGGTTACTGTTAGGATTAGACTGGGTTACTGTTAGGATTAGACTGGGTTACTGTTAGGATTAGACTGGGTTACTGTTAGGATTAGACTGGGTTACTGTTAGGATTAGACTGGGTTACTGTTGGATTAGACTGGGTTACTGTTAGGGCTAGACTGGGCTAGACTGGGTTACTGTTAGGATTAGACTGGGCTAGACTGGGTTACTGTTAGGATTAGACTGGGTTACTGTTAGGATTAGACTGGGTTACTGTTAGGGCTAGACTGGGTTACTGTTAGGGCTAGACTGGGTTACTGTTAGGATTAGACTGGGTTACTGTTAGGGTTAGACTGGGTTACTGTTAGGGCTAGACTGGGTTACTGTTAGGGCTAGACTGGGTTACTGTTAGGATTAGACTGGGTTACTGTTAGGGTTAGACTGGGCTAGACTGGGTTACTGTTAGGATTAGACTGGGTTACTGTTAGGGTTAGACTGGGCTAGACTGGGTTACTGTTAGGGTTAGACTGAGTTACTGTTAGGATTAGACTGGGCTAGACTGGGGTACTGTTAGGATTAGACTGGGTTACTGTTAGGATTAGACTGGGTTACTGTTAGGGTTAGACTGGGTTACTGTTAGGATTAGACTGAGTTACTGTCAGGATTAGACTGGGTTACTGTTAGGATTAGACTGGGTTACTGTTAGTATTAGACTGGGTTACTGTTAGGGTTAGACTGGGTTACTGTTAGGGCTAGACTGGGCTAGACTGGGTTACTGTTAGGGTTAGACTGGGTTACTGTTAGGGTTAGACTGGGTTACTGTTAGGGTTAGACTGGGCTAGACTGGGTTACTGTTAGGGTTAGACTGGGTTACTGTTAGGATTAGACTGGGTTAGACTGGGTTACTGTTAGGGTTATACTGGGCTAGACTGGGTTACTGTTAGGGTTAGACTGGGTTACTGTTAGGATTAGACTGGGTTAGACTGGGTTACTGTTAGGGTTAGACTGGGTTACTGTTAGGATTAGACTGGGTTAGACTGGGTTACTGTTAGGGTTAGACTGGGTTACTGTTAGGATTAGACTGGGTTAGACTGGGTTACTGTTAGGGTTAGACTGGGCTAGACTGGGTTACTGTTAGGGTTAGACTGGGTTACTGTTAGGATTAGACTGGGTTAGACTGGGTTACTGTTAGGGTTAGACTGGGTTACTGTTAGGATTAGACTGGGTTACTGTTAGGGCTAGACTGGGTTACTGTTAGGGCTAGACTGGGTTACTGTTAGGGTTAGACTGGGCTAGACTGGGTTACTGTTAGGATTAGACTGGGTTACTGTTAGGGCTAGACTGGGTTACTGTTAGGGCTAGACTGGGTTACTGTTAGGATTAGACTGGGTTACTGTTAGGATTAGACTGGGTTACTGTTAGGGCTAGACTGGGTTACTGTTAGGGCTAGACTGGGTTACTGTTAGGATTAGACTGGGTTACTGTTAGGGTTAGACTGGGTTACTGTTAGGATTAGACTGGGTTACTGTTAGGGTTAGACTGGGCTAGACTGGGTTACTGTTAGGGTTAGACTGAGTTACTGTTAGGATTAGACTGGGCTAGACTGGGGTACTGTTAGGATTAGACTGGGTTACTGTTAGGATTAGACTGGGTTACTGTTAGGGTTAGACTGGGTTACTGTTAGGATTAGACTGAGTTACTGTTAGGATTAGACTGGGTTACTGTTAGGATTAGACTGGGTTACTGTTAGTATTAGACTGGGTTACTGTTAGGGTTAGACTGGGTTACTGTTAGGGCTAGACTGGGCTAGACTGGGTTACTGTTAGGGTTAGACTGGGTTACTGTTAGGGTTAGACTGGGTTACTGTTAGGGTTAGACTGGGCTAGACTGGGTTACTGTTAGGGTTAGACTGGGTTACTGTTAGGATTAGACTGGGTTAGACTGGGTTACTGTTAGGGTTATACTGGGTTACTGTTAGGATTAGACTGGGTTACTGTTAGGATTAGACTGGGTTACTGTTAGGATTAGACTGGGTTACTGTTAGGGTTAGACTGGGTTACTGTTAGGATTAGACTGGGTTACTGTTAGTATTAGACTGGGTTACTGTTAGGATTAGACTGGGCTAGACTGGGTTACTGTTAGGGTTAGACTGGGTTACTGTTAGGGTTAGACTGGGTTACTGTTAGGGCTGGACTCGGTTACTGTTAGGGCTAGACTGGGTTAGACTGGGTTACTGTTAGGGTTAGACTGGGTTACTGTTAGGGTTAGACTGGGTTACTGTTAGGGCTGGACTGGGTTACTGTTAGGGCTAGACTGGGTTAGACTGGGTTACTGTTAGGGCTAGACTGGGTTACTGTTAGGGCTGGACTGGGTTACTGTTATGTTTAGACTGGGTTACTGTTAGGGCTGGACTGGGTTACTGTTAGGGCTAGACTGGGTTACTGTTAGGGCTAGACTGGGTTACTGTTAGGGCTAGACTGGGTTACTGTTTGGGTTGGACTGGGCTAGACTGGGTTACTGTTAGGATTAGACTGGGTTACTGTTAGGGTTAGACTGGGTTACTGTTAGGATTAGACTGGGTTACTGTTAGGATTAGACTGGGTTACTGTTAGGATTAGACTGGATTACTGTTAGGGTTAGACTGGGCTAGACTGGGTTACTGTTAGGGTTAGACTGGGTTACTGTTAGGGTTAGACTGGGTTACTGTTAGGGCTGGACTGGGTTACTGTTAGGGCTAGACTGGGTTAGACTGGGTTACTGTTAGGGTGAGTCTGGGTTACTGTTTGGGTTACACTGGGCTAGACTGGGTTACTGTTATGATTAGACTGGGTTACTGTTAGGGCTGGACTGGGTTACTGTTATGATTAGACTGGGTTACTGTTAGGGCTGGACTGGGTTACTGTTAGGGCTAGACTGGGTTACTGTTAGGGCTAGACTGGGTTACTGTTAGGGCTAGACTGGGTTACTGTTAGGGCTAGACTGGGTTACTGTTAGGGCTAGACTGGGTTACTGTTAGGGCTAGACTGGGTTACTGTTAGGGCTAGACTGGGTTACTGTTTGGGTTAGACTGGGCTAGACTGGGTTACTGTTAGGGTTAGACTGGGTTACTGTTTGGGTTAGACTGGGCTAGACTGGGTTACTGTTTGGGTTAGACTGGGCTAGACTGGGTTACTGTTAGGGCTAGACTGGGTTACTGTTAGGGCTAGACTGGGTTAGACTGGGTTACTGTAGGGTTAGACTGGGTTACTGTTAGGGCTAGACTGGGTTACTGTTAGGGTTAGACTGGGCTAGACTGGGTTACTGTTAGGGTTAGACTGGGTTACTGTTAGGATTAGACTGGGTTAGACTGGGTTACTGTTAGGGTTATACTGGGTTACTGTTAGGATTAGACTGGGTTACTGTTAGGATTAGACTGGGTTACTGTTAGGGCTAGACTGGGCTAGACTGGGTTACTGTTAGGGTTAGACTGGGTTACTGTTAGGGTTAGACTGGGTTACTGTTAGGGTTAGACTGGGCTAGACTGGGTTACTGTTAGGATTAGACTGGGTTAGACTGGGTTACTGTTAGGGTTATACTGGGTTACTGTTAGGATTAGACTGGGTTACTGTTAGGATTAGACTGGGTTACTGTTAGGATTAGACTGGGTTACTGTTAGGATTAGACTGGGTTACTGTTAGGGTTATACTGGGTTACTGTTAGGATTAGACTGGGTTACTGTTAGGATTAGACTGGGTTACTGTTAGGATTAGACTGGGTTACTGTTAGGGTTAGACTGGGTTACTGTTAGGATTAGACTGGGTTACTGTTAGGATTAGACTGGGTTACTGTTAGGATTAGACTGGGCTAGACTGGGTTACTGTTAGGGTTAGACTGGGTTACTGTTAGGGTTAGACTGGGTTACTGTTAGGGCTGGACTCGGTTACTGTTAGGGCTAGACTGGGTTAGACTGGGTTACTGTTAGGGTTAGACTGGGTTACTGTTAGGGTTAGACTGGGTTACTGTTAGGGCTGGACTGGGTTACTGTTAGGGCTAGACTGGGTTAGACTGGGTTACTGTTAGGGCTAGACTGGGTTACTGTTAGGGCTGGACTGGGTTACTGTTATGTTTAGACTGGGTTACTGTTAGGGCTGGACTGGGTTACTGTTAGGGCTAGACTGGGTTACTGTTAGGGTTAGACTGGGTTACTGTTTGGGTTAGACTGGGTTAGACTGGGTTACTGTTAGGGCTAGTCTGGGTTACTGTTTGGGTTACACTGGGCTAGACTGGGTTACTGTTATGATTAGACTGGGTTACTGTTATGATTAGACTGGGTTACTGTTAGGGCTGGACTGGGTTACTGTTATGATTAGACTGGGTTACTGTTAGGGCTAGACTGGGTTACTGTTAGGGCTAGACTGGGTTACTGTTAGGGCTAGACTGGGTTACTGTTAGGGCTAGACTGGGTTACTGTTAGGGCTAGACTGGGTTACTGTTAGGGCTAGACTGGGTTACTGTTTGGGTTAGACTGGGCTAGACTGGGTTACTGTTTGGGTTAGACTGGGCTAGACTGGGTTACTGTTTGGGTTAGACTGGGCTAGACTGGGTTACTGTTAGGGCTAGACTGGGTTACTGTTAGGGCTAGACTGGGTTAGACTGGGTTACTGTAGGGTTAGACTGGGTTACTGTTAGGGCTAGACTGGGTTACTGTTAGGGTTAGACTGGGCTAGACTGGGTTACTGTTAGGGTTAGACTGGGTTACTGTTAGGATTAGACTGGGTTAGACTGGGTTACTGTTAGGGTTATACTGGGTTACTGTTAGGATTAGACTGGGTTACTGTTAGGATTAGACTGGGTTACTGTTAGGGCTAGACTGGGCTAGACTGGGTTACTGTTAGGGTTAGACTGGGTTACTGTTAGGGTTAGACTGGGCTAGACTGGGTTACTGTTAGGATTAGACTGGGTTAGACTGGGTTACTGTTAGGGTTATACTGGGTTACTGTTAGGATTAGACTGGGTTACTGTTAGGATTAGACTGGGTTACTGTTAGGATTAGACTGGGTTACTGTTAGGATTAGACTGGGTTACTGTTAGGGTTATACTGGGTTACTGTTAGGATTAGACTGGGTTACTGTTAGGATTAGACTGGGTTACTGTTAGGATTAGACTGGGTTACTGTTAGGGTTAGACTGGGTTACTGTTAGGATTAGACTGGGTTACTGTTAGGATTAGACTGGGTTACTGTTAGGATTAGACTGGGCTAGACTGGGTTACTGTTAGGGTTAGACTGGGTTACTGTTAGGGTTAGACTGGGTTACTGTTAGGGCTGGACTCGGTTACTGTTAGGGCTAGACTGGGTTAGACTGGGTTACTGTTAGGGTTAGACTGGGTTACTGTTAGGGTTAGACTGGGTTACTGTTAGGGCTGGACTGGGTTACTGTTAGGGCTAGACTGGGTTAGACTGGGTTACTGTTAGGGCTAGACTGGGTTACTGTTAGGGCTGGACTGGGTTACTGTTATGTTTAGACTGGGTTACTGTTAGGGCTGGACTGGGTTACTGTTAGGGCTAGACTGGGTTACTGTTAGGGTTAGACTGGGTTACTGTTTGGGTTAGACTGGGTTAGACTGGGTTACTGTTAGGGCTAGACTGGGTTACTGTTAGGGCTAGACTGGGTTACTGTTAGGGCTAGACTGGGTTACTGTTTGGGTTGGACTGGGCTAGACTGGGTTACTGTTAGGATTAGACTGGGTTACTGTTAGGGTTAGACTGGGTTACTGTTAGGATTAGACTGGGTTACTGTTAGGATTAGACTGGGTTACTGTTAGGATTAGACTGGATTACTGTTAGGGTTAGACTGGGCTAGACTGGGTTACTGTTAGGGTTAGACTGGGTTACTGTTAGGGTTAGACTGGGTTACTGTTAGGGCTGGACTGGGTTACTGTTAGGGCTAGACTGGGTTACTGTTAGGGTGAGTCTGGGTTACTGTTTGGGTTACACTGGGCTAGACTGGGTTACTGTTATGATTAGACTGGGTTACTGTTAGGGCTGGACTGGGTTACTATTATGATTAGACTGGGTTACTGCTAGGGCTGGACTGGGTTACTGTTAGGGCTAGACTGGGTTACTGTTAGGGCTAGACTGGGTTACTGTTAGGGCTAGACTGGGTTACTGTTAGGGCTAGACTGGGTTACTGTTAGGGCTAGACTGGGTTACTGTTAGGGCTAGACTGGGTTACTGTTTGGGTTAGACTGGGCTAGACTGGGTTACTGTTAGGGTTAGACTGGGTTACTGTTTGGGTTAGACTGGGCTAGACTGGGTTACTGTTTGGGTTAGACTGGGCTAGACTGGGTTACTGTTAGGGCTAGACTGGGTTACTGTTAGGGCTAGACTGGGTTAGACTGGGTTACTGTAGGGTTAGACTGGGTTACTGTTAGGGCTAGACTGGGTTACTGTTAGGGCTAGACTGGGTTAGACTGGGTTACTGTAGGGTTAGACTGGGTTACTGTTAATGTTCTGTTCTGTTATAATCTCCACCCGGCACAGCCAGAAGAGGACTGGCCACCCCTCATAGCCTGGTTCCTCTCTAGGTTTCTTCCTAGGTTTTGGCCTTTCTAGGGAGTTTTTCCTAGCCACCGTGCTTCTACACCTGCATTACTTGCTGTTTGGGGTTTTAGGCTGGGTTTCTGTACAGCACTTTGAGATATCAGCTGATGTAAGAATGGCTTTTATAAATCCATTTGATTTGATTGTTATAAAGAACAGTGTCTTCCAGAAGTCATTGTGTTTACCAGAGTATACACTTAATCTAATACCATGACGATGTGCCTCTCAACTTGCCGTGGTTCAGTACCAGTTTGAATGGTAAAACTCCTCTTTGAATGCACAGTTTGTTCTAATTATACACAGTACCTTCACAGTAGATTCACAGTACCTTCACAATCGATTCACAGTACCTTCACAGTAGATTCACAGTACCTTCACAATCGATTCACAGTATCTTCACAGTAGATTCACAGTAGATTCACAGTACATTCACAGTACTTTCACAGAAGATTCACAGTACCTTCACAGTAGATAGTTGTCCCATAGAATAACTGTAAAAAGCATAAGCTGACAAACACCTGAAAACCTGTTTTGTAGAAGTGCTGACTAAGTGTGAGTAACCTGTATAAAAAGAGAGAAATATCACACTGTATATGGTAGGTTAGGATTAGCCATTCAACATAGACTGTGTGACTTTATTTAAAGTTTTTACAGAACACCAAGGACTCTACATTCTCAAATAACTGTGACCTGCTCAACAACTGTCGGTAATTTCCTTCAACAGCTACAACAACAACAACAACAACAACAAAAGGTATATTTTATACACAAAAGAAAGTGACATTCAGACTTTAAAGATAATGTTTAAACATAAGGTTCCATTTTGGGATGCCAACCAAAGTGCAGGCATTGGTGGAGGAAACAGAGGGATCAGCCAATCAGACGTCTCCAAACTTCTGCATCATCGCCTTACGGCTGAGCTCATAGGCCAAGAAGAGAGCTCCGTTGGCAGGGAAGGTTCTGATCATGGTGGGGGTGAGGCCTGAGTAGAGAGGAGCCACTCCTATGGGAAGAACAGAAATATAGAGGAAGACAGGTTCTGTTTATAATTTTATTTTCATTTGCTCACATTGTATATAGACTTGTTTATACTGTATTATTGACTGTATGTTTGTTTTACTCCATGTGTAACTCTGTGTCGTTGTATCTGTCGAACTGCTTTGCTTTATCTTGGTCCAGGTCGCAATTGTAAATGAGAACTTGTTCTCAACTTGCCTACCTGGTTAAATAAAGAATAAATAAATAAAAATAATACTTAATTTCACTGAAAATATAAACTGTTGAACACAGTGAACCAATGGGGTAAAGTGCACAAGTTAAAATACTTTAAAGTACTACTTAAGTCATTTTTTTATCTGTACTTTACTATTTATATTTTTGACAACTTACTTCACTAAATTCCTATAGAAAATAATGTACCTTTTACTCCATACATTTTCCCTGACACCCAAAAGTACTCGTTACATTTTGAATTCTTAGCAGGACAGGAAGATCGTCCAATTCACTTACTTACTGTATCAAGAGAACATCCCTGGTCATCCCTACTGCCTCTGATCTGGAGGACTCACTAAACAGAGAACATCCCTGGTCATCCCTACTGCCTCTGATCTGGAGGACTCACTAAACAGAGAACATCCCTGGTCATCCCTACTGCCTCTGATCTGGAGGACTCACTAAACAGAGAACATCCCTGGTCATCCCTACTGCCTCTGATCTGGAGGACTCACTAAACAGAGAACATCCCTGGTCATCCCTACTGCCTCTGATCTGGAGGACTCACTAAACAGAGAACATCCCTGGTCATCCCTACTGCCTCTGATCTGGAGGACTCACTAAACAGAGAACATCCCTGGTCATCCCCTGCCTCTGATCTGGAGGACTCACTAAACAGAGAACATCTGGTCATCCCTACTGCCTCTGATCTGGAGGACTCACTAAACAGAGAACATCCCTGGTCATCCCTACTGCCTCTGATCTGGAGGACTCACTAAACAGAGAACATCCCTGGTCATCCCTACTGCCTCTGATCTGGAGGACTCACTAAACAGAGAACATCCCTGGTCATCCCTACTGCCTCTGATCTGGAGGACTCACTAAACAGAGAACATCCCTGGTCATCCCTACTGCCTCTGATCTGGAGGACTCACTAAACAGAGAACATCCCTGGTCATCCCTACTGCCTCTGATCTGGAGGACTCACTAAACAGAGAACATCCCTGGTCATCCCTACTGCCTCTGATCTGGAGGACTC
Organism: Oncorhynchus gorbuscha; assembly: GCF_021184085.1. Classification (NCBI taxonomy): domain Eukaryota; kingdom Metazoa; phylum Chordata; class Actinopteri; order Salmoniformes; family Salmonidae; genus Oncorhynchus; species Oncorhynchus gorbuscha. The sequence goes on along the minus strand of NC_060185.1, from coordinate 5,544,119 downwards.
ACTAAACACAGGCTTCGTTTGTAAAGATGTCTGAGTGTTGGAGTGTTGGAGCGTGCCTCTGGCTATCCATCATTTTTTAAAAATGTAAATGGTGCTGTCTGGTTTGCTTAATTCTAAGGAATTTTAAATGATTGATACTTAAGTAGATTTTAAACAAAATACATTTAGACTTTTACTCACGTAGTATTTCACCGGGTGACTTTCCCTTTTACTCGAGTCATTTTCTATTAAGGTATCTTTACTTTTACTCAAGTATGATAATTGGGGTACTTTTTCCACCACTGCAGTGAACTGGAAGAGCTACTCCAGCTCACTGTGTACAGTATACCCATTTCCATTCACATATATAGTAGTACTATAGTTCAGCTATTATGCAGTATCTATTGTATCACTTTCTTCCCTCACCTTCAGTGCGTATGATCCCCATCAAGGTATTGATGAAGCCTTGCTGTCTGCCTGCTAGGGAGTGGACCTGGATCCTGGACTTCACACAGTCTATGGGATAGACCACCAGCCACAGGCACGCTCCCCCAAACCCACCACTGAACATCAGAGGGACAACGCCTAGAGAGGAGAGGGGAGGAGAGGAGAGGAGAGGAGAGGAGAGGAGAGGGAGAGGAGAGGAGAGGAGAGGGGAGGAGAGGAGAGGAGAGGGGAGGGGAGGGCAGGGGAGAGGAGGGGAGGGAGAGGAGAGGGGAGAGAGGAGGGGAGGAGAGATTATGAGAGGGGAGGAGAGATGATGAGAGGAGAGGGAGGAGATGATGAGAAGGGGAGGAGAGATGATGAGAAGAGAGGGGAGAGGAGAGAAGAGATGATGAGAGGAGAGAGGAGGAGAGATGATGAGGGGAGAGGAGAGAAGAGATGATGAGAGGAGAGAGGAGGAGAGATGATGAGAGGAGAGGGGAGGAGAGATGATGAGAGGAGAGGGGAGGAGAGATGATGAGAGGAGAGGGGAGGAGAGATGATGAGAGGAGAGGGGAGGAGAGATGATGAGAGGAGAGATGAGAGGAGAGAAGAGATGATGAGAGGAGAGATGAGAGGGAGAGAAGAGATGATGAGAGGAGAGAGGAGAGGGGAGGAGAGAGGAGAGGGGAGGAGAAGAGAGGAGAGGAGAAGAGATGATGAGAGGAGAGGAGAAGAGATGATGAGAGGAGAGGGGAGGAGAGGAGAGGAGAAATGGGGAGGGGAGGGGAGGAGAGATGGGGGGGGAGGAGATGAGGAGAGGAGAGGAGAGATGATGGGAAGAGAGGAGAGGGAGGAGAGATGATGAGAGGAGAGGGGAGGAGAGATGATGAGAGGAGAGGGGAGGAGAGATGATGAGAAGAGAGGGGAGGAGAGAGGGGAGAGGAGAGAAGAGATGATGAGAGGAGAGAGGAGGAGAGATGATGAGAGGAGAGAGGAGAGGGGAGGAGAGATGATGAGAGGAGAGGGGAGGAGAGATGATGAGAGGAGAGGGGAGGAGAGATGATGAGAGCAGAGGAGAGGAGATATGAGGAGAGGGAGGGGAGAGAGGAGAGGAGAGGAGATAAGAGGTGATGAGAGAGAGAGAGAGGGTAGAGGAGGAGAGGAGAGATGATGAGAAGAGAGGGGAGGAGAGATGATGAGAAGAGAGGGGAGGAGAGATGATGAGAGATGATGAGAGGAGAGAGGAGGAGAGATGATGAGAGGAGAGGGGAGGAGAGATGATGAGAAGAGGGGGAGGAGATGATGAGAAGAGAGGGGAGGGAGAGAAGAGAAGAGATGATGAGAGGAGAGAGGAGGAGAGATGATGAGAGGAGAGGGAGGAGAGATGATGAGAGGAGAGGGGAGGAGAGATGATGAGAGGAGAGGGGAGGAGAGATGATGAGAGGAGAGGGGAGGAGAGATGATGAGAGCAGAGGAGAGGAGATGAGGAGAGGAGAGGGAGGAGAGGAGAGGGAGGAGAGAGGTGATGAGAGGAGAGAGAGGGTAGGAGAGGAGAGGAGAGATGATGAGAAGAGAGGGGAGGAGAGATGATGAGAAGAGAGGGGAGGAGAGATGATGAGAAGAGAGGGGAGAGGAGAGAAGAGAAGAGATGATGAGAGGAGAGAGGAGGAGAGATGATGAGAGGAGAGGGGAGGAGAGATGATGAGAAGAGAGGGGAGGAGAGATGATGAGAAGAGAGGGGAGAGGAGAGAAGAGAAGAGATGATGCGAGGAGAGAGGAGGAGAGATGATGAGAGGAGAGGGGAGGAGAGATGATGAGAGGAGAGGGGAGGAGAGATGATGAGAGGAGAGGGGAGGAGAGATGATGAGAGCAGAGGAGAGGAGATATGAGGAGAGGAGAGGAGAGGAGATAAGAGGTGATGAGAGGAGAGAGAGGAGAGGAGAGGAGAAGAGGGGAGAGAGGAGGAGAGATTATGAGAGGGGAGGAGAGATGATGAGAGGAGAGGGGAGGAGAGATGATGAGAACAGAGGGGAGAGGAGAGAAGAGATGATGAGAGGAGAGAGGAGGAGAGATGATGAGAGGAGAGGGGAGGAGAGATGATGAGAGGAGGAGAGATGATGAGAGGAGAGGGGAGGAGAGATGATGAGAGGAGAGATGATGAGAGGAGAGGGGAGGAGAGATGATGAGAGGAGAGGGGAGGAGAGATGATGAGAGGAGGAGAGATGATGAGGGGAGAGGAGAGGAGAGGAGAGGGGAGGAGAGATGATGAGGGGAGAGGGGAGGAGAGATGATGAGAGGAGAGGAGAGAGGGGAGGAGAGATGATGAGAGGAGAGATGATGAGAAGAGATGGAGATGAGAGGGGAGGGGAGGAGCCATTTGGAACACAGTAATTACTCAAATAGTTGCATTGCAAAACTTGAATGAATACATAGATACAACAGGTGTTCATGATTTCACCATCATACCTATGCCATCCTTTTCGGTGTTCAGATGCTGAGCAAATGTCGTGCGACAGAGCTCGTAGGCTCCGAAGAAGCAGAAATACCCGGGCACCTCCCTGACGATGGTTGTAGTCAAACCCTGGTAGAACCCAAGAGGACCGTCCTTCCTCAACACAGTCCGAACCACGGACCACACCGAACTGGACCCAGGGAGACACAACACAGATATTGGAGGTATGAATCCCACTCACTGCCTTGCAGGTATCTTACCGGAGGCCTCCATCTCATGTATCAAAAGTATTTATAAAGCCCCCCCCCCCCCATGCAGATGTAGAAGCACGGTATTATAGCATCTTCTCTTACCTCTTCTGCCCTGCGGTTATCTTACCGGAGGCCTCCATCTCATGCATGGCCTGCAGACGACACTTGACCAGCTCTGTGGGACAGAGAGCCAGGGAGGAGAAGATGGAGGCTAGGGAGCCTGAACATGCCTTCTGGAGGTCACTAAGGAGAGGACCAGGGACCGGTGGTGAGGAATGAAGGAGGAGAACCATAGCAGAGGGAACATCTTTTTGCAGTAAATTGGCAAAGAACACAACATCCTAACCTCTGGTTACTGGTACACAACTGATATTTAAAGGTCATGTGACACAACTGATATTTAAAGGTCATGTGACACAACTGATATTTAAAGGTCATGTGACACAACTGATATTTAAAGGTCATGTGACACAACTGATATTTAAAGGTCATGTGACACAACTGATATTTAAAGGTCATGTGACACAACTGATATTTAAAGGTCATGTGACACAACTGATATTTAAAGGTCATGTGACACAACTGATATTTAAAGGTCATGTGACACAACTGATATTTAAAGGTCATGTGACACAACTGATATTTAAAGGTCATGTGACACAACTGATATTTAAAGGTCATGTGACACAACTGATATTTAAAGGTCATGTGACACAACTGATATTTAAAGGTCATGTGACACAACTGATATTTAAAGGTCATGTGACACAACTGATATTTAAAGGTCATGTGACACAACTGATATTTAAAGGTCATGTGACACAACTGATATTTAAAGGTCATGTGACACAACTGATATTTAAAGGTCATGTGACACAACTGATATTTAAAGGTCATGTGACACAACTGATATTTAAAGGTCATGTGACACAACTGATATTTAAAGGTCATGTGACACAACTGATATTTAAAGGTCATGTGACACAACTGATATTTAAAGGTCATGTGACACAACTGATATTTAAAGGTCATGTGACACAACTGATATTTAAAGGTCATGTGACACAACTGATATTTAAAGGTCATGTGACACAACTGATATTTAAAGGTCATGTGACACAACTGATATTTAAAGGTCATGTGACACAACTGATATTTAAGGTCATGTGACACAACTGATATTTAAAGGTCATGTGACACAACTGATATTTAAAGGTCATGTGACACAACTGATATTTAAAGGTCATGTGACACAACTGATATTTAAAGGTCATGTGACACAACTGATATTTAAAGGTCATGTGACACAACTGATATTTAAAGGTCATGTGACACAACTGATATTTAAAGGTCATGTGACACAACTGATATTTAAAGGTCATGTGACACAACTGATATTTAAAGGTCATGTGACACAACTGATATTTAAAGGTCATGTGACACAACTGATATTTAAAGGTCATGTGACACAACTGATATTTAAAGGTCATGTGACACAACTGATATTTAAAGGTCATGTGACACAACTGATATTTAAAGGTCATGTGACACAACTGATATTTAAAGGTCATGTGACACAACTGATATTTAAAGGTCATGTGACACAACTGATATTTAAAGGTCATGTGACACAACTGATATTTAAAGGTCATATGACACAACTGATATTTAAAGGTCATATGAAAGACTTGGAAAGATCATTGTTGAATAACATGCATATACAATTATCTGCTTGGACAGAATTATAGTATTATACACAATACACACTTCATAAGACCCTGAAGAAAGACCCTGTAGAAAGACCCTGAAGAAAGACCCTGAAGACCCTGAAGAAAGACCCTGTTGAAAGACCGTCTAGAAAGACCCTGTAGAAAGACCCTGAAGAAAGACCCTGAAGAAAGACCCTGAAGAAAGACCCTGTTGAAAGACCTGAAGAAAGACCCTGTTGAAAGACCCTGAAGAAAGACCCTGTAGAAAGACCCTGAAGAAAGACCCTGAAGACCCTGAAGAAAGACCCTGAAGAAAGACCCTGTAGAAAGACCCTGTAGAAAGACCCTGAAGAAAGACCCTGAAGAAAGGCCCTGTAGAAAGGCCCTGTAGAAAGACCCTGTAGAAAGACCCTGAAGAAAGGCCCTGTAGAAAGACCCTGAAGAAAGACCCTGAAGACCCTGTAGAAAGACCCTGAAGAAAGACCCTGTAGAAAGACCCTGTAGAAAGAAGACCCTGAAGAAAGACCCTGTAGAAAGACCCTGTAGAAAGACCCTGTAGAAAGAGCCTAACAATGCAAAAGCTTGTCTTTGTGGTCCTACATGGCAGTCCTACCTGAGTTCTACGGCTCGGTCCATCCCAGTGATTCGCCGCAACACGTCCTGACAGAAACCATAGCTCATGAAAAGGACAGCGTTCTCTGCGATGTTGGCTATGAGGGCTGGGGTGGCTCCCTGGTACAGCCCTCTCAGACCCATCTGTCTACAGACCCGTCAGGTATCATTGACAGGAAACACAGGTATTCCGATTCAGAAACTCTTGGAGGATAATGGAAGTTGGAAAACTTGGAAAAATACATTTTTATTACTTCAAACAGATCGTTATGTTGTGTTAGCCTTCATCAAGATAAACTATATATACAGCAGTATGTGGACACCTCTTCAAATTAGATGATTTGGCTATTTCAGTCACACCTGTTGCTGACAGGTGTATAAAAATCATGCAATCTCCATAGACAAACATTGGCAGTAGAATGGCCCATACTGAAGAGATCAGTGACTTTCAATGTGGCAAGGTTATAGGATACCACCTTTCCAACAAGTCAGTTCGTAAAATTTCCGCCCTGCTAGAGATGCCCCCGGTGAGCTGTAAGTGCTGTTATTATGAAGTGGAAACGTCTAGGAGCAACAACGGCTCAGCCACGAAGTGGTAGGCCACACAAGCTCACAGAACGGGAGTGGTGAGTGCTGAAGCGCGTACAAATCCTCTGTCCTCGGTTGCAACACTCACTAACGAGTTCCAAACAAGAAACCTCAGAACTGTTTGTCGGGAGCTTCTTCCGTGGCCGAGCAGCCGCACACAAGCCTTAGATCACCATGCCCAATGACAAGCGTCGGCTGGAGTGGTGTAAAGCTCGCCGCCATTGGACTCCAGAGCAGTGGATCCGCGTTATGTGGAAATCGTAATGCTACAGCATACAATAACATTCTAGACGATTCTGTGCTTCCAACTGTGTGGGGAAGGCCCTTCATCTTTCAGCATGACAATGCACCGTGCCTAATCACCCCCAACATCAGTGTTCCCGACCTCACTAATGCTCTTGTGGCTGAATGGAAGCAAGTCCCCACAGCAATGTTCCAACATCTAGTGGAAAGCCTTCCCAGAAGAGTAAAGGCTATTATAGCAGCTAATGGGGGATCAACTCCATATTAATGCCCATGATTCTGGAATGAGATGTTGGACGAGCAGGTGACCACATACTTTTGGTCATGTAGTGTATGTACAGTATATACAGTTTTATTTTTATTTTTATTTCACCTTTATTTAACCAGGTAGGCTAGTTGAGAACAAGTTCTCATTTGCAACTGCGACCTGGCCAAGATAAAGCATAGCAGTGTGAACAGACAACACAGAGTTACACATGGAGTAAACAATTAACAAGTCAATAACACAGTAGAAAAAAAGGTGAGTCTATATACAATGCAAAAGGCATGAGGAGATAGTGGAAACATTACAATATTGCAGATTAACACTGGAGTGATAAATGATCAGATGATCATGTACAGGTGGAGATATTGGTGTGCAAAAGAGCAGAAAAGTAAATAAATAAAAACTGTGGGGATGAGGTAGGTGAAAATAGGTGGGCTATTTACCAATAGATTATGTACAGCTGCAGCGATCGGTTAACTGCTCAGATAGCTGATGTTTGAAGTTGGTGAGGGAGATAAAAGTCTCCAACTTCAGCGATTTTTGCAATTCGTTCCAGTCACAGGCAGCAGAGTACTGGAACGAAAGGCGGCCGAATGAGGTGCTGGCTTTAGGGATGATCAGTGAGATACACCTGCTGGAGCGCGTGCTACGGATAGGTGTTGCCATCGTGACCAGTGAACTGAGATAAGGCGGAGCTTTGCCTAGCATGGACTTGTAGATGACCTGGAGCCAGTGGGTCTGGCGACGAATATGTAGCGAGGGCCAGCCGACTAGAGCATACAAGTCGCAGTGGTGGGTAGTATAAGGTGCTTTAGTGACAAAACGGATGGCACTGTGATAAACTGCATCCAGTTTGCTGAGTAGAGTGTTGGAAGCGATTTTGTAGATGACATTGCCGAAGTCGAGGATCGGTAGGATAGTCAGTTTTACTAGGGTAAGCTTGGCAGCGTGAGGGAAGGAGGCTTTGTTGCGGAATAGAAAGCCGACTCTTGATTTGATTTTCGATTGGAGATGTTTGATATGGGTCTGGAAGGAGAGTTTGCAGTCTAGCCAGACACCTAGGTACTTATAGGTGTCCACATATTCAAGGTCGGAACCATCCAGTGTGGTGATGCTAGTCGGGCATGCGGGTGCAGGCAGCGATCGGTTGAAAAGCATGCATTTGGTTTTACTAGCGTTTAAGAGCAGTTGGAGGCCACGGAAGGAGTGTTGTATGGCATTGAAGTTCGTTTGGAGGTTAGATAGCACAGTGTCCAATGACGGGCCGAAAGTATATAGAATGGTGTCGTCTGCGTAGAGGTGGATCAGGGAATCGCCCGCAGCAAGAGCAACATCATTGATATATACAGAGAAAAGAGTCGGCCCGAGAATTGAACCCTGTGGCACCCCCATAGAGACTGCCAGAGGACCGGACAGCATGCCCTCCGATTTGACACACTGAACTCTGTCTGCAAAGTAATTGGTGAACCAGGCAAGGCAGTCATCCGAAAAACCGAGGCTACTGAGTCTGCCGATAAGAATCTGGTGATTGACAGAGTCGAAAGCCTTGGCAAGGTCGATGAAGACGGCTGCACAGTACTGTCTTTTATCGATGGCGGTTATGATGTCGTTTAGTACCTTGAGTGTGGCTGAGGTGCACCCGTGACCGGCTCTGAAACCAGATTGCATAGAGGAGAAGGTACGGTGGGATTCGAGATGGTCAGTGACCTGTTTGTTGACTTGGCTTTCGAAGACCTTAGATAGGCAGGGCAGAATGGATAGAGCATGGCACTTGTAATGCCAGGGTAGTGGGTTCGATCCCCGGGACCACCCATACGTAGAATGTATGCACGCATGACTGTAAGTCGCTTTGGATAAAAGCGTCTGCTAAATGGCATATATTATTATTATTATATAGGTCTGTAACAGTTTGGGTCCAGGGTGTCTCCCCCTTTGAAGAGGGGGATGACTGCAGCAGCTTTCCAATCCTTGGGGATCTCAGACGATAAGAAAGAGAGGTTGAACAGGCTGGTAATAGGGGTTGCGACAATGGCGGCGGATAGTTTCAGAAATAGAGGGTCCAGATTGTCAAGCCCAGCTGATTTATACGGGTCCAGGTTTTGCAGCTCTTTCAGAACATCTGTTATCTGGATTTGGGTAAAGGAGAACCTGGAGAGGCTTGGGCGAGGAGCTGTGGGGGGGGCCGGCGCTGTTGGCCGAGGTAGGAGTGGCCAGGCGGAAGGCATGGCCAGCCGTTGAGAAATGCTTGTTGAAGTTTTCGATAATCATGGATTTGTCGGTGGTGACCGTGTTCCCTAGCCTCAGTGTAGTGGGCAGCTGGGAGGAGGTGCTCTTGTTCTCCATGGACTTCACAGTGTCCCAGAACTTTTTGGAGTTGGAGCTACAGGATGCAAACTTCTGCCTGAAGAAGCTGGCCTTAGCTTTCCTGACTGACTGCGTGTATTGGTTCCTGACTTTCCTGAACAGTTGCATATCGCGGGGACTGTTCGATGCTATTGCAGTCCGCCACAGGATGTTTTTGTGCTGGTCGAGGGCAGTCAGGTCTGGAGTGAACCAAGGGCTGTATCTGTTCTTAGTTCTGCATTTTTTGAACGGAGCATGCTTATCTAAAATGGTGAGGAAGTTACTCTTAAAGAATGACCATGCATCCTCAACTGACGGGATGAGGTCAATGTCCTTCCAGGATACCCGGGCCAGGTCGATTAGAAAGGCCTGCTCACAGAAGTGTTTTAGGGAGCGTTTGAGAGTGATGAGGGGTGGTCGTTTGACTGCGGCACCGTAGCGGATACAGGCAATGAGGCAGTGGTCGCTGAGATCCTGGTTGAAGACAGCGGAGGTGTATTTGGAGGGCCAGTTGGTCAGGATGACGTCTATGAGGTGCCCTTGCTTACAGAGTTAGGGTTGTACCTGGTGGGTTCCTTGATGATTTGTGTGAGATTGAGGACATCTAGCTTAGATTGTAGGACTGCCGGGGTGTTAAGCATATCCCAGTTTAGGTCACCTAACAGAACAAACTCTGAAGCTAGATGGGGGGCAATCAATTCACAAATGGTGTCCAGGGCACAGCTGGGAGCTGAGGGGGGTCGGTAGCAGGCGGCAACAGTGAGAGACTTATTTCTGGAGAGAGTAATTTTCAGAATTAGTAGTTCGAACTGTTTGGGTATGGACCTGGAAAGTATGACATTACTTTGCAGGCTATCTCTGCAGTAGACTGCAACTCCTCCCCCTTTGGCAGTTCTATCTTGACGGAAGATGTTATAGTTGGGTATGGAAATATCTGAATTTTTGGTGGCCTTCCTGAGCCAGGATTCAGACACGGCAAGGACATCAGGGTTAGCAGAGTGTGCTAAAGCAGTGAGTAAAACAAACTTAGGGAGGAGGCTTCTGATGTTGACATGCATGAAACCAAGGCTTTTTCGATCACAGAAGTCAACAAATGAGGGTGCCTGGGGACATGCAGGGCCTGGGTTTACCTCCACATCACCCGCGGAACAGAGAAGGAGTAGTATGAGGGTGCGGCTAAGGGCTATCAAAACTGGTCGCCTAGAGCGTTGGGGGCAGAGATGTTTGGACACACAAGCTGTTCATCAAGGCAAAGGGTGTCTACTTTGAAGAAATATATTTAGATTTGTTTTACCACTTTTTTCTGGTTACTACATGATTCCATATGTGTTATTTCATAGTTTTGATGTCTTCACTATTATTCTACAATGTAGAATATAGTACAAATAAAGAATAAACCCTGGAATGAGCAGGTATGTCCAAACTTTTGACTGGTACTGTATTTATATGAAAGGTAACTACACAGGATTCAGGAATAATACTACTGTAAATACACAGGATTCTGGAATAATACTACTGTAAATACACAGGATTCAGGAATAATACTACTGTAAATACACAGAATTCCGGAATAATACTACTGTAAATACACAGGATTCAGGAATAATACTACTGTAAATACACAGGATTCAGGAATAATACTACTGTAACTACACAGGATTCAGGAATAATACTACTGTAAATACACAGGATTCAGGAATAATACTACTGTAAATACACAGGATTCAGGAATAATACCACTGTAAATACACAGGAGTCAGGAATAATACTACTGTAAATACACAGGATTCAGGAATAATACTACTGTAAATACACAGGATTCAGGAATAATACTACTGTAACTACACAGGATTCAGGAATAATACTACTGTAAATACACAGGATTCAGGAATAATACTACTGTAAATACACAGGATTCAGGAATAATACCACTGTAAATACACAGGAGTCAGGAATAATACTACTGTAAATACACATGATTCTGGAATAATACTACTGTAAATACACAGGATTCAGGAACAATACTACTGTAAATACACAGGATTCAGGAATAATACTACTGTAAATACACAGGATTCAGGAATAATACTACTGCAAATACACAGGATTCAGGAATAATACTACTGTAAATACACAGGATTCAGGAATAATACCACTGTAAATACACAGGATTCAGGAATAATACTACTGTAAATACACAGGATTCAGGAATAATACTACTGTAAATACACAGGATTCAGGAATAGTACTACTGTAAATACACAGGATTCAGGAATAATACTACTGTAAATACACAGGATTTGTCACGCCCTGGTCGAAGTATGTATGTTTGTCTTCATTTATTTGGTCAGGCCAGGGTGTGACATGGGTTTATTTTGTGGTGTGTTTTTGTATTGGGGCTTTAGTAGGTATTGGGATTGTGGCTGACAGGTTTCAGGAAAGTCTATGGTTGCCAGGCGGTTCTTAATCAGAGACAGGTGATTCTCGTTGTCTCTGATTGGGAACCATATTTAGGCAGCCATATTCTTTCAGTGTTTCATGGGTGATTGTTCCTGTCTTTGTGTTTGTTTTCACCAGACAGGCTGTTTAGGTTTTCACGTTCCGTTTGTTGTTTTGTATATTTGGTTATTTCATGAATAGTTCATTTTTTCATTAAAGAACATGAGTAACCACCACTCTTCATTTTGGTCCGATCCTTGTTCCACCTCTTCGTCAGAGGAGGAGATAGAAGAAAGCCGTTACAGGATTCCGGAATAATACTACTGTAAATACACAGGATTCAGGAATAATACTACTGTAAATACACAGGATTCCGGAATAATACTACTGTAAATACACATGATTCAGGAATAATACTACTGTAAATACACAGGATTCAGGAATAATACTACTGTAAATACACAGGATTCAGGAATAATACTACTGTAAATACACAGGATTCTGGAATAATACTACTGTAAATACACAGGATTCAGGAATAATACTACTGTAAATACACAGGATTCAGGAATAATACTACTGTAAATACACAGGATTCAGGAATAATACTACTGTAAATACACAGGATTCAGGAATAACACTACTGTAAATACACAGGATTCCAGAATAATACTACTGTAATTACACAGGATTCAGGAATAATACTACTGTAAATACACAGGATTCAGGAATAATACTACCGTAAATACACAGGATTCAGGAATAATACTACTGTAAATACACAGGATTCCGGAATAATACTACTGTAAATACACAGGATTCAGGAATAATACTACTGTAAATACACAGGATTCAGGAATAATACTACTGTAAATACACAGGATTCAGGAATAATACTACTGTAAATACACAGGATTCAGGAATAATACTACTGTAAATACACAGGATTCAGGAATAATACTACTGTAAATACACAGGATTCAGGAATAACACTACTGTAAATACACAGGATTCCAGAATAATACTACTGTGGCATACACAGGATTCAGGAATAATACTACTGTAAATACACAGGATTCAGGAATAATACTACTGTAAATACACGGAATAATACTACTGGATTCAGGAATAATACTACTGTAAATACACAGGATTCCGGAATAATACTACTGTAAATACACAGGATTCCGGAATAATACTACTGTAAATACACAGGATTCAGGAATAATACTACTGTAAATACACAGGATTCAGGAATAATACTACTGTAATTACACAGGATTCAGGAATAATACTACTGTAAATACACAGGATTAAGGAATAATACTACTGTAAATACACAGGATTCCGGAATAATACTACTGTAAAGTGTTTACCTGTAGGTGGCCATGAAACAGTGGAGGAAGCCTCGGTACATGGAAGGGAAGGTCTGCATCTTCACCTTGGCTGTGTCGAACGGCTGGCCACTGAACACACAGGCTGTCCCACCTAAAGACAACATGGGCGGAGGGAGAAGATGGAGAGGAGACCGATGAGGAGGAGAGGAGGGAGAAGATGGAGAGGAGACCGATGAGGAGGAGGGAGAAGATGGAGAGGAGACCGATGAGGAGGAGAGGAGGGAGAAGATGGAGAAGAGACCGATGAGGAGGAGGGAGAAGATGGAGAGGAGACCGATGAGGAGGGAGAAGAGGGAGAAGATGGAGAGGAGACCGATGAGGAGGAGGGAGAAGATGGAGAGGAGACCGATGAGGAGGAGAGGAGGGAGAAGATGGAGAGGAGACCGATGAGGAGGAGGGAGAAGATGGAGAGGAGACCGATGAGGAGGAGAGGAGGAGAAGATGGAGAGGAGACCGATGAGGAGGGAGGAGAAGATGGAGAGGAGACCGATGAGGAGGAGAGGAGGGAGAAGATGGAGAGGAGACCGAGGAGGAGGAGGGAGAAGATGGAGAGGAGACCGATGAGGAGGAGAGGAGAAGATGGAGATGAGCCCGATGAGGAGGAGAGGAGGGAGAAGATGGAGAGGAGACCGATGAGGAGGGAGAAGATGGAGAGGAGACCGATGAGGAGGGAGAAGATGGAGAGGAGACCGAGGAGGAGGAGGGAGGGGGAAGATGGAGAGGAGACCGATGAGGTCAAATCAAATCAAATCAAATGTTATTTGTCACATACACATGGTTAGCAGATGTTAAATGCAAGTGTAGCGAAATGCTTGTGCTTCTAGTTCCGACAATGCAGTGATAACCAACAAGTAATCTAACTAACAATTCCAAAACTACTGTCTTATACACAGTGTAAGGAGATAAGGAACATTTACATAAGGATATATGAATGAGTGATGGTACAGAGCAGCATACAGTAGATGGTATCGAGTACAGTATATACATATGAGATGAGTGTGTAGACAAAGTAAACAAAGTGGCATAGTTAAAGTGGCTAGTGATACATGTGTTACATAAGGATGCAGTCGATGATGTAGAGTACAGTATATACATATGCATATGAGATTAATAATGTAGGGTAAGTAACATTGTATAAGGTAGCATTGTTTAAAGTGGCTAGTGATATATTTACATCATTTCCCATCAATTCCCATTATTAAAATGGCTGGAGTTGGGTCAGTGTCAATGACAGTGTGGAGAGGAGGGAGAAGATGGAGAGGGTTTGAAACACAGCTACTGGGTGTACCTAGGTACAGATTTCAGATCAGAGGAGGGGAGGAGGGAGATGGAGAGGAGACCGAGGAGGGAGGGAGATGAAGAGGAGGAGGGAGATGGAGAGGAGGGAGATGGAGAAGAGACAGATGAGGAGGGAGTGGAGAGGAGACCGAGGAGGAGGGAGGGAGATGAAGAGGATGAGGGAGATGGAGAGGAGACCGAGGAGGAGGAGGGAGGGAGATGGAGAGGAGACCGAGGAGGAGGAGGGAGGGAGATAGAGAGGAGGAGGATTGGGAGGGAGGGAGATGGAAAGGAGACCGAGGAGGAGGAGGGAGGGAGATGGAGAGGAGACTGAGGAGGAGGGAGATGGAGGGGAAACATATGAGGAGGGAGATGGAGAGGAGACAGAGGAGGAGGGAGAAGGAGGGAGATGGAGAGGAGACATTGGAGGAGGGGAGGAAGAGGAGAGGAGGAGGGAGATGAAGAGACATGGAGAGGAGACAGAGGAGGAGAGGAGGAGGAGGGACATGGAGAGGAGACTGAGGAGGAGAGGAGGAGGAGGGACATGGAGAGGAGACAGAGGAGGAGAGGAGGAGGAGGGACATGGAGAGGAGACAGAGGAGGAGAGGAGGAGGAGGGACATGGAGAGGAGACTGAGGAGGAGGGAGATGGAGGGGAGACATATGAGGAGGGAGATGGAGAAGAGACAGATGAGGAGGAGGAGGGACATGGAGAGGAGACCGAGGAGGAGGAGGGAGGGAGGGAGATGGAGAGGAGACAGAGGAGGAGGAGTGATATGAAGAGGAGACAGAGGAGACAGAGGAGGGATATGGAGAGGAGACAGAGGAGGAGGAGGGACATGGAGAGGAGACAGAGGAGGAGGAGGGACATGGAGAGGAGACAGAGGAGGAGGAGGGACATGGAGAGGAGACAGAGGAGGAGACAGGGACATGGAGAGGATACAGAGGAGGAGGAGGGACATGGAGAGGAGACAGAGGAGGAGGAGGGACTTGGAGAGGATACAGAGGAGGAGGTGGGACATGGAGAGGAGACAGAGGAAGAGGAGGGACATGGAGAGGAGACAGAGGAGGAGGAGGGACATGGAGAGGAGACAGAGGAGGAGGAGGGACATGGAGAGGAGACAGAGGAGGAGGAGGGACATGGAGAGGAGACAGAGGAGGAGGAGGGACATGGAGAGGAGACAGAGGAGGAGGAGTGACATGGAGAGGAGACAGAGGAGGAGGGACATGGAGAGGAGACAGAGGAGGAGGGACATGGGTGCCACACATTGTTAGGCGGGATCCTTATTGTTGCCAGCCTGCCACACATTGTTAGGCGGGATCCTTATTGTTGCCAGCGTGCCACACATTGTTAGGGGGGATCCTTATTGTTGCCAGCGTGCCACACATTGTTAGGGGGGATCCTTATTGTTGCCAGCCTGCCACACATTGTTAGGCGGGATCCTTATTGTTGCCAGCGTGCCACACATTGTTAGGCGGGATCCTTATTGTTGCCAGCGTGCCACACATTGTTAGGGGGGATCCTTATTGTTGCCAGCGTGCCACACATTGTTAGGGGGGATCCTTATTGTTGCCAGCGTGCCACACATTGTTAGGGGGGATCCTTATTGTTGCCAGCCTGTTCCACCAAGAGCCCTATAGACCCTGGTCTAAAATAGTGCACTACCCTATGGAACCTGGCTAAAAGTAGTGCACGAGAGGGAAGAGGGTGCACGTTGGGAGGTAATCTAGATGTAGACCTACCTATCGCTCCAGCTGAGAGGTCTATGATGGCCTGGACCACTGGATGAGGTGCCATGATGATGATGATGATGATGATGATGATGCTAAACCTTCACCACTGGTTATAGAAGAACAAAACCACCCACAGTAAACATAACATTAATATTATGTTAGTAATATTCTACTGTCCGTGTGCGTTTTATCAAAAACTACAAGCCTACATGACAGTCATCATGTGATAGTATCACCATTACTGTGTGTAACTACCATCTATAAATACCATAACACAGGGATGGGGGGTAACACAGGGATGGGGGGTAACGCAGGGATGGGGGGTAACACAGGGATGGGGGGGGGTAACACAGGGATGGGGGGGTAACACAGGGATGGGGGGTAACACAGGGATGGGGGGTAACACAGGGATGGGGGGGGTAACACAGGGATGGGGGGTAACACAGGGACACAGGGGGGGTAACACAGGGATGGGGGGGGTAACACGGGGATGGGGGGGTAACGCAGGGATGGGGGGGTAACACAGGGATGGGAGGGGTAACACAGGGATGGGGGGGTAACACAGGGGGGGGTAACACAGGGATGGGGGGGTAACACAGGGATGGGGGGGGTAACACAGGGATGGGGGGGGGATAACACAGGGATGGATGGGGATGGGGGGGATGGGGGGGGTAACACGGGGATGGGGGTAACACAGGGATGGGGAGGGGTAACACAGGGATGGGGGGGTAACACAGGGATGGGGGGGGGTAACGCAGGGATGGGGAGGGGTAACACAGGGATGGGGGCGGGGGTAACACAGGGATGGGGGGGGGGTAACACGGGGATGGGGAGGGGTAACACAGGGATGGGGGGTAACACAGGGATGGGGGGGGTAACACAGGGATGGGGGGGTAACACAGGGATGGGGCGGGGTAACACGGGGATGGGGAGGGGTAACACAGGGATGGGGGGTAACACAGGGATGGGGGGGGTAACACAGGGATGGGGGGGGGGTAACACGGGGATGGGGAGGGGTAACACAGGGATGGGGGGGGTAACACAGGGATGGGGGGGGGGTAACACAGGGATGGGGGCGGGGGTAACACAGGGATGGGGGGGGGGTAACACAGGGATGGGGGGGGGTAACACGGGGATGGGGGGGGTAACACGGGGATGGGGAGGGGTAACACAGGGATGGGGGGTAACACAGGGACACGGGGGGGGGGGTAACACAGGGATGGGGGGTAACACAGGGATGGGGGGGGGTAACACAGGGATGGGGGGGGTAACACAGGGATGGGGGGTGGGTAACACGGGGATGGGGGGGGGGGTAACACAGGGATGGGGGTGGGTAACACGGGGATGGGGGGTAACACGGGGATGGGGAGGGGTAACACAGGGATGGGGGGGGTAACACAGGGATGGGGGGGGTAACACAGGGATGGGGGGGTAACACAGGGATGGGAGGGGTAAGTAACACAGGGATGGGGGGGGGTAACACAGGGATGGGGGTAACACAGGGATGGGGGGGTAACACAGGGATGCACAGGGATGGGGGGGGGTAACACAGGGATGGGGGGTAACACAGGGATGCGGGGGTAACACAGGGATGGGGGTAACACAGGGATGGGGGGTAACACAGGGATGGGGGTAACACAGGGATGGGGGGTAACACAGGGATGCGGGGTAACACAGGGATGGGGGGGTAACACAGGGATGGGGGGGTAACACAGGGATGGGGGGGGGGGTAACACAGGGATGGGGGGGTAACACAGGGATGGGGGGTAACACAGGGATGGGGGGTAACACAGGGATGGGGGGTAACACAGGGGGGGGTAACACAGGGATGGGGGGGGTAACACGGGGATGGGGGGGGGGTAACACAGGGATGGGGGGGTCGCTCTGGATAAGAGCGTCTGCTAAATGACTTAAATGTAAATGTAAATGTAAATGGCTACATGTAATCTGATACCTTTTTATTTTTAATGTAATCAGATTACAGATACTTTAGAAAAACTAGATGATTACTTCTTTGATTACTTTAAAAAATCAGAAACGATGTTTTTCGAGAAAGAAAATACATTATGACACTTTTAATTTACATTCAATTGACCAATGGTAAAAAAAAAAATACATGTTTTTAAAAGGTGTAAGTTTAAGTTTGTTCCGCCTGAGCAGAGATCACTATGGTGACACGCCAAATGTTGTTTACTTCTACGGTTCTTAAACAACGTACTGATTACGTTACTGAGTTTGGGCAATCCAAAAGTTACGCAACTAATTAACATTTTGGAAAGGTAACTAATAACGATAACGGATTGCATTTAGGAAAGTAACTAACCAAACAAACCCTGTCCATATCATAGCCATATATGTTAATCACAGGCTGAGTATTATGTTTGAATCGAGGTTTACCAAGTATCCGTGACAGTCTGTTTCTGCTTTGTCAATGTTGTCTGTGTAGAGTTGTTGTAGTTACAAAAGACTGTCTACATCCAGATTAAAGCGGAAGACAATTTATCACATACCGTTCACGATTGCATCATGAAATATACAATTTTTCGTGTCCAGAATAACATGCATTATTGCCGGGAAAATCCTGAAATATGTCACTTGACCTGAGAATTGGATGTGATAAAGTTGGAAGTTAAATCCACATTCCTTCACAGACGCGCGACGCCAAATCCACTCAGGCTCAATTCCGTTCAGACAATCGCGGAGGTTCCTTGCCAGCGTCTAAACAGTTAACGCTCCTTCACGTCTTCTTCCTGGTTTAGTTATTATGTCACGAACGAGTCTTCACCTGCGTTGGAACGCTGTCGCCCATGTAGTGCGCAAAGGCGCTCTAATGTGCACTGACTGACGCATGGCCCAGGAATACAATTTTAAACTTTTACATCTGTGAAAGAAGTGCGAGACGTTCGGCTATAATGAAACATATGACTGTGTGTGTGTGTACCTGATTTGTACGGGAATTAAGCCTACATTGACACAAGCTCCTGAGTGGCGTAGCGGTCTGAGTGGCACTGCATCTCAGTGCTTGAGGCGTCACTACAGACCCTGGTTCGATTCCAGGCTGTATCACAACCGGCCGTGATTGGGAGTCCCATAGGCCAGCGAACAATTGGCCCAGTGTAGTCCGGGTTATGGTTTGGCCGGGGTATGCCATCATTCATTTAACTGACTTGCCTAGTTGCCTAGTTAAATAAAGGATAAATTAAAAATACAACCGTGGTAGTACCTGCAAATGGCCAAAAGATGTTAGCACAGGCAAAGAGTCGGCCTGGAGTGTGGGCTGTTTTCGCTGGTTGACAGTATTGTCCAATGAGTGTATGTTGTCAAGAGTTGGATTGGAGCAGCCTCAGGGGCAGATCCGCTGGCAGAGTCCTCTATATAACCCTCACCATGACAACCTAGTACTTTTCATTCCGAAGCCCTAACTAAATCATCCAGGTTAAAATTGTACACTTACAAAATCTCAAAGTAACTTCTGTTCTTCCTCATTCTCCTCCTCCTCATCATTATAATCCTCCATTATGATAACAATTTAATGTTTTAATATCGGTTCCTCTGACTTCCATTGGTTAACTTATAAAGCATTTTGAAGAAAACTGAGTTGGTGGCCACTAGGCATCGGTAGAAAACGAGCATGTACAGACTTCAGTCGTGGATGATGCGTATGATTCACGAAGACTGTATAACAAATCATCATTGACGGTCTTGTTCTGAGGAGTCATTTTCCACGATCCCAAATAGCGCTTAATCACCTCGACGCGAAAACCTTTTGAGTAGTTTAGCGTCGTTCTATTAGAACGTCCTCAGAGCAGCGCTATTTCATACATTTTTATATATGCCATTTAGCAGACGCTTTTATCCAAAGCGCAGTCATTTCATACATTCATTTTTTATTAGGCTATTTGCAAATAGAAATGTATAATTTAATTGGGAGAAATTAAAGTACTATATTAATTTTTATAAGTATTATTGCAATTTCAGCCTCTTTTTTTGTTGTTGGTGATGATTTCTAAAACTGAACAAATCTGAGTTCTCCTCTCATCCTGTCCCGCTATGCAACTTACAATAACAACACCACGACGGACAGAAAAAAAAACCTCCCCTTCATTTTATAACTCATCCTTTTCACAGTAGGTTACGTTGTAAAAAGGTGAAGTCTCTCTCTCTCTCTCTCTCTCTCTCCAACAAAACAAACCGATTAAGTTTCCCAGCCAACCGTTTCACAAAGCGTACCCGTTTTAATATTTTCAGAGAAAGATATGTTTACCAGCTATATAAGAATGAAAACATAGTGCTGTTTCTGGGATTTTTTAAGTAGCTGTCATTGGCCGATTTTAGTTGTCAGTCAAATGTGGGTGGTATTATTTGACAAACAGCTCCGGTAACACGGCTGTGGGGCTGCAGACTGACATTCAACAGGCAAGAGTAAACGGAACTGCTGTACTGAACAATAACTGCGACTGGATTGTATCAAAACAAACGTTCACCAAACTGTTTTTTGTTTTTTTTGTTGTCCTATTCTAACTTTTCTATACTATTCGTCAACAATCAGAATATCTACATTTTTTTTGTTGGTTTGTTGTCATCGTCGACTTAGATGTAGTTGCTGTCTCCGCCTTGATTTGTGACTTTATATCAATGTAGTGTTATCGGACGGACCGATATTGTTTTTGTTCAGGTGGTCGACCACTAACCCCTTTTCGGTTGTGTACTTTCTGGTTGACTTCACATCACCCGCTGTGTATGAGTAACTTTGTCTTTACTAATTCTATGTGACATTTTGACGCTATTCTAGCTACTACTATGGCCGAGGCAGCCCAACAACCACAACAGGTTGAGATCGACCCGGATTTCGAGCCTCTTTCCCGGCCCCGCTCCTGCACATGGCCCCTGCCACGTCCGGAGTTCATCACCCCGGGCGACTCCAACACCTCCTCTCCCGCCCCTTCTGTCAAACAAGAACCCAGCAGCAACTCCGACTTCATCTCCAGCCTCAGTTTATTAGAAGAGACTGAAGATTACCCCGAAGAGGATCAGAAACCCACCATCCTCTGCAATGATTTCCAATGTCAAGAAAACTGCATCCACGACCACCAACAGCAGCAACAGCAGCACCCGGGGAACAGCTCCCAACTCCCGCAGCAACAGGTGCTTCTGCTCTCATCTCCGGCCGGGTCTGCATCTTCAGTAGCGGCTGCGGCCGCTGCAGCTGCCCAGAGGAAAAGCAGTTCATCTCGGCGTAACGCCTGGGGCAATATGTCTTATGCAGACCTCATAACGAAGGCTATTGAGAGCACCTCGGACAAGAGACTTACCTTGTCGCAGATCTATGACTGGATGGTGAAGAACGTGCCTTATTTCAAGGACAAGGGAGATAGCAACAGCTCTGCTGGATGGAAGGTAAAGCTTTTCAATACAGTACATTACATCTGATGAGATTTGAGTTATGATTTAAGAGCTATACATTTTGTTTTGATAAGGATATAGAGAAATTGACCGTTAATTGCCTATATATCAAAGTTGACGCTGTTCATCATTTTTAAAATTATAATATTGTAACGACCCTGGGTTTATAACCACATATATCGACTCTGCGGCTTGAGCATGCTTTTGCGGCGCAGTCGACAACGCGCTGGACTTCGGGCTAGAAGGTCGAGGGTTCGAGACCTGCTCCCTGCCTGTTTCATTCCCATATGAACCCATGTTATCACATGTTAATAACACACGTAACTAAGTAAGGCCAGGTGAGGGTGACTTGCTGCTTTCCAGAATATGTTTATTGTAGGATTGGGTATTATAGACATTGTAAAAGTGCTATCTCTTGAGTTTCAGTTGCTCATTTCTATCCTAATAGCATCATGCTACGTATCAGAGGAGACATGATGTTCTGGTCTTGTGCACCCAAATCAATCAGTCACTTTATGTCCATTCATTGTGTGTCCTGTAGAAACCTTTGGCTACCAATTGTAACCCAGTCAGCACATGGCCACACACACACACACACACACACACACACACACACACACACACACACACACACACACACACACACACACACACACACACACACACACACACACACACACACACACACACACACACACACACACACACACACACACACACACACACACGGCCTCAACAGGATTCTTGTCCAACTCCGGCTGCCTCCCCCTAATACTATTGGGAAGAGCCCCTCCTCTCCCATCCCAGTAATGCTAATATCCAAATAAGTTAACATACTGTACTATAGCTGTAGCAGTAGTTAACATGCTGTTCTGTAGCTGTAGTTAACATGCTGTAGCAGTAGTTAACATGCTGTTCTGTAGCTGTAGTTAACATACTGTTCTGTAGCTGTAGTTAACATGCTGTAGCAGTAGTTAACATGCTGTTCTGTAGCTGTAGTTAACATGCTGTTCTGTAGCTGTAGTTAACATACTGTTCTGTAGCTGGAGTTAACATGCTGTTCTGTAGCTGTAGTTAACATGCTGTTCTGTAGCTGTAGTTAACATGGTGTTCTGTAGCTGTAGTTAACATGCTGTAGTTAACATACTGTTCTGTAGCTGTAGTTAACATTCTGTTCTGTAGCAGTAGTTAACATACTGTTCTGTAGGTGTAGTTAACATGCTGTTCTGTAGCTGTAGTTAACATGCTGTTCTGTAGCTGTAGTTAACATACTGTTCTGTAGCTGTAGTTAACATGCTGTGCTGTAGCTGTAGTTAACATACTGTTCCGTAGCTGTAGTTAACATGCTGTTCTGTAGCTGTAGTTAACACGATGTAGCTGTAGTTAACATACTGTACTGTAGCTGTAGTTAACATGCTGTAGCTGTAGTTAACATTCTGTTCTGTAGCTGTAGTTAACATGCTGTACCTGTAGTTAACATACTGTTCTGTAGCTGTAGTTAACATGCTGTACCTGTAGTTAACATCCTGTAGCTGTAGTTAACATTCTGTTCTGTAGCTGTAGTTAACATTCTGTTATGTAGCTGTAGTTAACATGCTGTAGCTGTAGTTAACATGCTGTAGCTGTAGTTAACATACTGTTCTGTAGCTGTAGTTAACATACTGTTCTGTAGCTGTAGTTAACATGCTGTAGCAGTAGTTAACATGCTGTTCTGTAGCTGTAGTTAACATACTGTTCTGTAGCTGTAGTTAACATGCTGTTCTGTAGCTGTAGCTGTAGTTAACATGCTGTAGCTGTAGTTAACATGCTGTAGCTGTAGTTAACATGCTGTAGCTGTAGTTAACATGCTGTTCTGTAGCTGTAGTTAACATGCTGTTCTGTAGCTGTAGCTGTAGTTAACATACTGTAGCTGTAGTTAACATGCTGTAGCTGTAGTTAACATGCTGTAGCTGTAGTTAACATGCTGTAGCTGTAGTTAACATGCTGTTCTGTAGCTGTAGTTAACATATTGTAGCTGTAGTTAACATGCTGTAGCTGTAGTTAACATGCTGTAGCTGTAGTTAACATGCTGTTCTGTAGCTGTAGCTGTAGTTAACATACTGTAGCTGTAGTTAACCTGCTGTAGCTGTAGTTAACATGCTGTAGCTGTAGTTAACATGCTGTTCTGTAGCTGTAGTTAACATACTGTACTGTAGCTGTAGTTAACATGCTGTACCTGTAGTTAACATACTGTTCTGTAGCTGTAGTTAACATGCTGTTCTGTAGCTGTAGTTAACATGCTGTTCTGTAGCTGTAGTTAACATGCTGTTCTGTAGCTGTAGTTAACATGCTGTTCTGTAGCTGTAGTTAACATGCTGTTCTGTAGCTGTAGTTAACATGCTGTTCTAGCAGTAGCAGTAGTTAACATGCTGTTCTGTAGCTCTAGTTAACATGCTGTAGCTGTAGTTAACATGCTGTTCTGTAGCTGTAGTTAACATGCTGTTCTGTAGCTGTAGTTAACATACTGTTCTGTAGCAGTAGTTAACATACTGTTTTGTAGCTGTAGTTAACATGCTGTTCTGTAGCTGTAGTTAACATGCTGTTCTGTAGCTGTAGTTAACATGCTGTTCTGTAGCTGTAGTTAACATGCTGTTCTGTAGCAGTAGCAGTAGTTAACATGCTGTTCTGTAGCTCTAGTTAACATGCTGTAGCTGTAGTTAACATGCTGTTCTGTAGCTGTAGTTAACATGCTGTAGCTGTAGTTAACATACTGTTCTGTAGCAGTAGTTAACATACTGTTCTGTAGCTGTAGTTAACATACTGTTCTGTAGCAGTAGTTAACATACTGTTCTGTAGCAGTAGTTAACATACTGTTCTGTAGCTGTAGTTAACATGCTGTACTGTAGCTGTAGTTAAAATACTGTACTGTAGCTGTAGTTAACATACTGTACTGTAGCTGTAGTTAACATACTGTACTGTAGCAGTAGTTAACATACTGTAGCTGTAGTTAACATACTGTACTGTAGCTGTAGTTAACATACTGTACTGTAGCAGTAGTTAACATACTGTACTGTAGCTGTAGTTAACATACTGTTCTGTAGCTATAGTTAACATGCTGTACTGTAGCTGTAGTTAACATACTGTTCTGTAGCTGTAGTTAACATGCTGTACCTGTAGTTAACATACGGTTCTGTAGCTGTAGTTAACATACTGTTCTGTAGCTGTAGTTAACATGCTGTTCTGTAGCTGTAGTTAACATGCTGTAGCTGTAGTTAACATGCTGTACTGTAGCTGTAGCAGTAGTTAACATGCTGTTCTGTAGCTGTAGTTTACATGCTGTTCTGTAGCTGTAGTTAACATGCTGTTCTGTAGCTGTAGTTAACATACTGTTCTGTAGCAGTAGTTAACATGCTGTTCTGTAGCTGTAGTTAACATACTATTCTGTAGCTGTAGTTAACATGCTGTTCTGTAGCTGTAGTTAACATGCTGTTCTGTAGCTGTAGTTAACATGCTGTAGCTGTAGTTAACATGCTGTTCTGTAGCTGTAGTTAACATGCTGTTCTGTAGCTGTAGTTAACATACTGTTCTGTAGCTGTAGTTAACATGCTGTTCTCTAGCAGTAGTTAACATGCTGTAGCTGTAGTTAACATGCTGTACCTGTAGTTAACATTCTGTTCTGTAGCTGTAGTTAACATGCTGTTCTGTAGCTGTAGTTAACATACTGTACTGTAGCTGTAGTTAACATGCTGTTCTGTAGCTGTAGTTAACATGCTGTTCTGTAGCTGTAGTTAACATGCTGTAGCTGTAGTTAACATACTGTTCTGTAGCAGTAGTTAACATACTGTTCTGTAGCTGTAGTTAACATACTGTTCTGTAGCAGTAGTTAATATACTGTTCTGTAGCTGTAGTTAACATGCTGTACTGTAGCTGTAGTTAACATACTGTTCTGTAGCTGTAGTTAACATACTGTACTGTAGCTGGAGTTAACATGCTGTTCTGTAGCTGTAGTTAACATGCTGTTCTGTAGCTGTAGTTAACATACTGTTCTGTAGCTGTAGTTAACATGCTGTTCTGTACCTGTAGTTAACATGCTGTTCTGTACCTGTAGTTAACATGCTGTTCTGTAGCTGTAGTTAACATGCTGTGCTGTAGCTGTAGTTAACATACTGTTCTGTAGCTGTAGTTAACATGCTGTTCTGTACCTGTAGTTAACATGCTGTTCTGTAGCAGTAGTTAACATACTGTTCTGTAGCTGTAGCTGTAGTTAACATACTGTTCTGTAGCAGTAGTTAATATACTGTTCTGTAGCTGTAGTTAACATACTGTACTGTAGCAGTAGTTAACATGCTGTTCTGTAGCTGTAGTTAACATACTGTACTGTAGCAGTAGTTAACATGCTGTTCTGTAGCTGTAGTTAACATACTGTTCTGTAGCAGTAGTTAATATACTGTTCTGTAGCAGTAGTTAACATACTGTTCTGTAGCAGTAGTTAATATACTGTTCTGTAGCTGTAGTTAACATGCTGTACTGTAGCTGTAGTTAACATACTGTTCTGTAGCTGTAGTTAACATGCTGTACTGTAGCTGTAGTTAACATGCTGTACTGTAGCTGTAGTTAACATGCTGTTCTGTAGCTGTAGTTAACATACTGTTCTGTAGCTGCAGTTAACATACTGTTCTGTAGCTGTAGTTAACATGCTGTTCTGTACCTGTAGTTAACATGCTGTTCTGTACCTGTAGTTAACATGCTGTTCTGTAGCAGTAGTTAACATGCTGTTCTGTAGCAGTAGTTAACATGCTGTTCTGTAGCTGTAGTTAACATACTGTTCTGTAGCTGTAGTTAACATGCTGTTCTGTACCTGTAGTTAACATGCTGTTCTGTAGCTGTAGTTAACATACTGTTCTGTAGCTGTAGTTAACATACTGTTCTGTAGCTGTAGTTAACATACTGTTCTGTAGCTGTAGTTAACATGCTGTACTGTAGCTGTAGTTAACATACTGTTCTGTAGCTGTAGTTAACATACTGTTCTGTAGCTGTAGTTAACATGCTGTTCTGTAGCTGTAGTTAACATACTGTTCTGTAGCTGTAGTTAACATACTGTTCTGTAGCTGTAGTTAACATACTGTTCTGTAGCTGTAGTTAACATGCTGTACTGTAGCTGTAGTTAACATACTGTTCTGTAGCTGTAGTTAACATGCTGTTCTGTAGCTGTAGTTAACATACTGTACTGTAGCAGTAGTTAACATGCTGTTCTGTAGCTGTAGTTAACATGCTGTTCTGTAGCAGTCAGAGTAGAGGTATTTCTGTAGAGGCAGGCAGGTGATCTCAGTCTGTAGAGGTATTTCTGTAGAGGCAGGCAGGTGATCTCAGTTCAGTAGAGGTATTTCTGTAACAGGCAGGTGATCTCAGTCAGTGTAGAGGTATTTCTTAAGGCATAGGTGATCTCAGTCAGAGTAGAGGTATTTCTGTAGGTGATCGTGAGGAAAGGGTTTGTATATCCGTCACGTGCTACGATGACTGAGGACACACACCTCTTTCTAACAGGAGAAGACGGCCCCATCCCTCTCTTCCTTTCCTATTTCACCCCTTATATCTATTCCATGCAAAGGGCTTTTATTGGCACGGGGGAAACATATGTTAACATTGCCAAAGCAAGTGAAACAGATAATAAACAAAAAAATGAAACAACGTTTTTAAATTAATAGAGACATTTGAAATGTTATATTATGTCTATATACAGTGTTGTAATGATATGCAAATAGTTAAATTACAAACGGAAAACAAATAAACATAAAAATGGGTTGTATTTACAATGGTGTTTGTAGCTGTAGTTAACATACTGTTCTGTAGCTGTAGCTGTAGTTAACATGCTGTTCTGTAGCTGTAGTTAACATGCTCTCTCTCTCCATCGATTTCCACTAAAACACTGCTGTTATAGCTGTATAAGTAAACTGTTGGCCTGTAATTATACATA
Organism: Oncorhynchus gorbuscha; assembly: GCF_021184085.1. Classification (NCBI taxonomy): domain Eukaryota; kingdom Metazoa; phylum Chordata; class Actinopteri; order Salmoniformes; family Salmonidae; genus Oncorhynchus; species Oncorhynchus gorbuscha. The sequence goes on along the minus strand of NC_060185.1, from coordinate 5,517,048 downwards.
GTTCTGATCTTCTCTGACGGAGACTGGTAGTTAACTTATTCTGCCATTGTTGAAGTCAAATAACATGTAGAGATTTATAGAAGTATACGATTTTGCATGTAGGACCATGGTTAACTTCCAAATGGACCAGGGTTCTGTAGCTGCATTATGAATGGAATGTTCCATTTGGTTCTGAACAAAGTAGTGCTGTATGAAGGGAACAGGGTGCCATTTGGTTCTGAACAAAGTAGTTGCACTATGAAGGGAATCTGTGCCATTTGGGACACACACCATGGTTAACATTTGTTTAGAACTGATATCCTTAAGCTGTAGTTAACATGTAAAACCTGTTCTCTACTGTAGTTAACATGACTGTCCTGTAGCTGTAGTTAACATGCTGACTGTCCTGTAACCCCTTAACATGACTGTTCTGTAACAGCTGTAGTTAACACCCTGACTGACTGTCCTGCAACATACTGTTGGTAGCAGTAATGTTAACATCTGTTCCATTTGTTGTAGCAGTAATGTTAACTCTCTTCTGTAGCTGTAGACTTCCATGTGTCTAGTAGCTGTAGTTAACATACTGTTCCTGTGTTGGTAGCAGTAATGTTAACTCTCGTTCCATGTGTTGTAGCTGTAATGTCTCTCTTAACATCCATGTGTTGGTAGCAGTAATGTTAACATCTGTTCCATGTGTTGTAGCAGTAATGTATCTCTCTCTCTTGTTCCATGTAGTTAAGCATAATGTGTCTCTCTCTGTAGTTCCATGTGTTGGTAGCAGTAATGTCTCTCTCTAGTTCCATGTGTCGGTAGCAGTAATGTTCTCTAGTTCCATGTGTTTAACAGTACTGTCTCTCTCGTTCCATGTGTTGGTAGCAGTAATGTTCTGTTCCTGTTGTTAACATGCTGTTCTGTCTCTCTCTCTCGTTCCATGTAGTTGGTAACATACTGTTCTGTAGCTCTAGTTCCATGCTGTTGTAGCAGTAATGTGTCTCTCTCTCGTTCCATGTGTCTGTAGCAGTAATGTCTCTCTCTCTTGTTCCATGTGTTGGTAGCAGTAATGTGTCTCTCTCTTGTTCCATGTGTTGGTAGCAGTAATGTGTCTCTCTCTGTTCCATGTGTTGGTAGCAGTAGTTATGTGTCTCTCTCTTGTTCCATGTGTTGTAGCAGTAATGTGTTCTCATCTTGTTCCATGTGTTGGTAGTTAACATCTCTTGTTCCATGTGTTGGTAGCAGTAATGTGTCTCATCTCTTGTTCCATGTGTTGGTAGCAGTAATGTGTCTCTCTCATGTTCCATGTGTTGGTAGCAGTAGTTGTCTGTTCTAGCGTTCCATGTGTTGGTAGCAGTAATGTCTCTCTCTATCTTGTTCCATGTGTTGGTAGCAGTAATGTTCATCTCTCTGTTCCATGTGTTGGTAGCAGTAATGTCTTCTCTCTGTAGTTCCATGTGTTGTAGCAGTAATGTCTCTCTCTCTCTTGTTCCATGTGTTGGTAGCAGTAATGTTCTCTCTCTCTTGTTCCATGTGTTGGTAGCAGTAATGTCTCTCTCTCTCGTTCCATGTGTTGGTAGCAGTAATTAACTCTGTTCCATGTGTTGGTAGCAGTAATGCTGTTCTGTCGTTCCACCTGTTGTTAGCAGTAATGTTCTCTCGTTCCATGTGTTAACATGCTGTTCTGTAGTTCCATGTGTTAGCATAATGTGTTCTGTTCCATGTGTTGTTAACAGTAATGTTCTGTCTCTCTAGTTCCATGTGTTGGTAGCAGTAATGTTAACATGCTGTTCTGTAGCAGTAATGTTAACATCTGTTCCATGTGTTAGTAACAGTAATGTCTGTCTCTGTTATGTGTTGGTAGCAGTAATGTCTGTTCTGTTCCATGTGTTTAGCAGTAATGTGTTCTGTTCCATGTGTTGGTAGCAGTAATATCTCTCTCTGTTCCATTTGTTGTTAACAGTAATGTCTCTGTCTCGTGTTCCATGTGTTGTAGCTGTAATGTTAACATCTCTGTTCTGTAGCAGTAATGTGTCTCTCTGTTCATGTAGCTGTAGTTAATGTCTCTCTCTGTTCCAGCTGTTGGTAACAGTAATGTCTCTCTCTCTCGTTCCATGTGTTCTGTAGCAGTAATGTGTCTCTACTGTTCCTGTAGTTGTAGTTAACATGCTGTTCTGTTCCATGTGTTGTTAACATAATGTCTGTTCTGTTCCATGTGTTGGTAACAGTAATGTCTCTCTCTCTAGTTCCATGCTGTTGGTAGCAGTAATGTGTCTCTCTCTCGTTCCATGTGTTGGTAGCAGTAATTCTCTGTTCCAGAGTAGCAGTAAGTGTGATCTCTCGTTCCATGTGTTGGTAGCAGTAATGTCTCTTCTGTTCCATGTGGCAGTAGCAGTAATGTGTCTCTCTCAGTTCCATGTGTTGGTAGCAGTAATGTGTCTCTCTCTCTCGTTCCATGTAGAGGCAGTAATGTGATCTCAGTCTCGTTCCATGTGTTGGTAGCAGTAATGTCTCTCTCTCGTTCCATGTGATCTCAGCAGTAAGTGTCTCTCTCTCTCGTTCCTGTAGAGGCAGTACAGGTGATCTCTCGTTCCATGTGTCGGTAGCAGTAATGTGTCTCTCTCGTTCCATGTGTTGGTAGCAGTAATGTGTCTCTCTCTCGTTCCATGTGTCGGTAGCAGTAATGTGTCTCTCTCGTTCCATGTGTTGGTAGCAGTAATGTGTCTCTCTCTCTCGTTCCATGTGTTGGTAGCAGTAATGTCTCTCTCTCGTTCCATTTCGGTAGCAGTAATGTGTCTCTCTCGTTCCATGCAAAGGTAGCAGTAATGTGTCTCTCTCGTTCCATGTGTCGGAAACAGTAATTTCTCTCTCTCGTTCCATGTGTTGGTAGCAGTAATGTGTCTCTGTTCTCTCTCGTTCCATGTGTTGGTAGCAGTAATGTCTCTCTCTCTCGTTCCATGTGTCGGTAGCAGTAATGTCTCTCTCTCGTTCCATGTGTTGGTAGCAGTAATGTGTCTCTCTCTCTCTCGTTCCATGTGTTGGTAGCAGTAATGTCTCTCTCTCTCTCTCTCGTTCCATGTGTTGGTAGCAGTAATGTCTCTCTCTCGTTCCATGTGTTGGTAGCAGTAATGTCTCTCTCTCGTTCCATGTGAAAGCAGTAATGTGTCTCTCTCGTTCCATGTGTTGGTAGCAGTAATGTTCTCTCTCTCGTTCCATTTGTTGGTAGGTAATGTCTCTCTCTCGTTCCATGTGTTGGTAGCAGTAATGTCTCTCTCTCTCGTTCCATGTGTTGGTATAGTAATGTTCTCTCTCGTTCCATGTGTTGGTACAGTAATGTCTCTCTCTCGTTCCATGTGTTGGTAGCAGTAATGTCTCTCTCTTCTGTTCCATGTGTTGGTAGCAGTAATGTGTCTCTCTCTCGTTCCATGTGTTGGTAGCAGTAATGTGTCTCTCTCTCGTTCCATGTGTTGGTAGCAGTAATGCTCTCTCGTTCCATGTGTTGGTAGCAGTAATGTCTCTCTCTCTCTCGTTCCATGTGTTGGTAGCAGTAATGTGTCTCTCTCTGTTCCATGTGTTGGTAAGTAATGTCTCTCTGTTCCATTTGTTCTGAACAAAGTGTCTCTCTCTCTCTCGTTCCATGTGTTGGTAGCAGTAAGTTCCATGGAATAGGGTGCCATTTGTTGGAACAGTAATGTGTTTCTCTGTTCCATTGTCGGAGCAGTAATGTGTCTCTCTGAACTCTCTAGTTCCATGTGTTGGTAGCAGTAATTCTCTCTCTGTTCCATGTGTGGTAGCAGTAATGTGTCTCTCCTTTCGTTCCATGTGTCGGTAGCAGTAATGTGTCTGTCTCTCTCTCGTTCCATGTGTCCTGTAGCAGTAATGTGTCTCTCTGTTCCATGTGTTGGTAGCAGTAATGTGTGTCTCTCTCTCTCGTTCCATGTGTCGGTAGCAGTAATGTGTCTCTCTCGTTCCATGTGTTGGTAGCAGTAATGTGTCTCTCTCTCTCGTTCCATGTGTTGGTAGCAGTAATGTCTCTCTCTCGTTCCATGTGTTGGTAGCAGTAATGTGTCTCTCTGTTCCATGTGTTGGTAGCAGTAATGTCTCTCTCGTTCCATGTGTCGGTAGCAGTAATGTCTCTCTCTCGTTCCATGTGTTGGTAGCAGTAATGTGTCTCTCTCTCTCTCGTTCCATGTGTTGGTAGCAGTAATGTCTCTCTCTCGTTCCATGTGTTGGTAGCAGTAATGTCTCTCTCTCGTTCCATGTGTTGGTAGCAGTAATGTGTCTCTCTCTCTCTCGTTCCATGTGTTGGTAGCAGTAATGTGTCTCTCTCTCTCTCGTTCCATGTGTTGGTAGCAGTAATGTGTCTCTCTCTTGTTCCATGTGTTGGTAGCAGTAATGTCTCTCTCGTTCCATGTGTTGGTAGCAGTAATGTCTCTCTCTCGTTCCATGTGTTGGTAGCAGTAATGTCTCTCTCTCTCTCGTTCCATGTGTTGGTAGCAGTAATGTATCTCTCTCTCGTTCCATGTGTTGGTAGCAGTAATGTCTCTCTCTCGTTCCATGTGTTGGTAGCAGTAATGTATCTCTCTCTCGTTCCATGTGTTGGTAGCAGTAATGTGTCTCTCTCTCGTTCCATGTGTTGGTAGCAGTAATGTGTCTCTCTCTCGTTCCATGTGTTGGTAGCAGTAATGTCTCTCTCTCGTTCCATGTGTTGGTAGCAGTAATGTATCTCTCTCGTTCCATGTGTTGGTAGCAGTAATGTCTCTCTCTCTCTCGTTCCATGTGTTGGTAGCAGTAATGTCTCTCTCTCGTTCCATGTGTTGGTAGCAGTAATGTCTCTCTCTCGTTCCATGTGTTGGTAGCAGTAATGTCTCTCTCTCGTTCCATGTGTTGGTAGCAGTAATGTGTCTCTCTCGTTCCATGTGTTGGTAGCAGTAATGTATCTCTCTCTCGTTCCATTTGTTGGTAGCAGTAATGTCTCTCTCTCTCGTTCCATGTGTTGGTAGCAGTAATGTCTCTCTCTCTCGTTCCATGTGTTGGTAGCAGTAATGTGTCTCTCTCGTTCCATGTGTTGGTAGCAGTAATGTC
>NC_060185.1:5481993-5506993 GCF_021184085.1 Oncorhynchus gorbuscha | reverse complement strand
GTGAATACCATAGATACTGTGAATTCCGTAAATGCTGTGAATACTGTGAATACCGTAAATGCTGTGGCTACTGTAAATGCTGTGACTACTATTGTAAATACTGTAAATACTGTGAATACCGTAAATACTGTGAATACCGTAAATACTGTGAATACTGTGAATACCGTAAATGTTACTGTAAATGCTGTGACTACTGTAAATACTGTGAATACTGTGACTACTGTGAATACTGTGACTACTGTAAATACTGTGAATACTGTGACTACTGTAAATACTGTGAATACCGTAAATACTGTGAATACCGTAAATGTTGTGAATACTGTGAATACCGTGTCATCTCCTCCTAATGCTGTGACTACTGTAAATGCTGTGACAACTATTGTAAATACTGTGAATACTGTGAATACCGTAAGTACTGTGACTATTCTAAATGCTGTGAATACTGTGAATACTGTGACTACTGTAAATACTGTGAATACCGTAAATTCTTTTGGTTACTGTAAATGCTGTGACTACTATTGTAAATACTGTAACAACTGTGAATGTGTCATATTTAGGACTGTTTATGTGGTACTTTAATATGTGGTATTGTCCAGTGAGTTACCTCCTAATGTTGTACTGTCATCTCCTCTCTTAATGTTTAACTGTCATCTCCTCTCAAAATGTTTAACTGTCATCTCCTCCTAATGTTGAACTGTCATCTCCTAATGTTGTACTGTCATCTCCTCCTAATGTTGTACTGTCATCTCCTCCAAATGTTTAACTGTCATCTCCTCTCTTAATGTTTAACTGTCATCTCCTCTCCTAATGTTTAACTGTCATCTCCTCTCTTAATGTTTAACTGTCATCTCCTCTCTTAATGTTCTACTGTCATCTCCTCTCTTAATGTTGAACTGTCATCTCCTCCTAATGTTGTACTGTCATCTCCTCCTAATGTTGTACTGTCATCTCCTCTCCTACTGTTGTACTGTCATCTCCTCCTAATGTTGTACTGTCATCTCCTCTCCTACTGTTGTACTGTCATCTCCTCCTAATGTTGTACTGTCATCTCCTCTTTTAATGTTGAACTGTCATCTCCTCCTAATGGTGTACTGTCATCTCCTCTTTTAATGTTGAACTGTCATCTCCTCCTAATGTTGAACTGTCATCTCCTCCTAATGTTGTACTGTCATCTCCTCTCCAAATGTTTAACTGTCATCTCCTCCTAATGTTGAACTGTCATCTCCTCCTAATGTTGTACTGTCATCTCCTAACTGTCATCTCCTCCAAATGTTTAACTGTCATCTCCTCCTAATGTTGTACTGTCATCTCCTCCAAATGTTTAACTGTCATCTCCTCTCTTAATGTTTAACTGTCATCTCCTCTCCTAATGTTTAACTGTCATCTCCTCTCTTAATGTTTAACTGTCATCTCCTCTCTTAATGTTCTACTGTCATCTCCTCTCTTAATGTTGAACTGTCATCTCCTCCTAATGTTGTACTGTCATCTCCTCCTAATGTTGTACTGTCATCTCCTCTCCTACTGTTGTACTGTCATCTCCTCCTAATGTTGTACTGTCATCTCCTCTCCTACTGTTGTACTGTCATCTCCTCCTAATGTTGTACTGTCATCTCCTCTTTTAATGTTGAACTGTCATCTCCTCCTAATGGTGTACTGTCATCTCCTCTTTTAATGTTGAACTGTCATCTCCTCCTAATGTTGAACTGTCATCTCCTCCTAATGTTGTACTGTCATCTCCTCTCCAAATGTTGTACTGTCATCTCCTCCTAATGTTGTACTGTCATCTCCTCCTAATGTTGTACTGTCATCTCCTCCTAATGTTGAACTGTCATCTCCTCCTAATGTTGTACTGTCATCTCCTAACTGTCATCTCCTCCTCCAAATGTTTAACTGTCATCTCCTCCTAATGTTGAACTGTCATCTCCTCTCCAAATGTTTAACTGCCATCTCCTCCTAATGTTGTACTGTCATCTCCTCCTAATGTTGTACTGTCATCTCCTCTCTTATTGTTGAACTGTCATCTCCTCCTAATGTTGAACTGTCATCTCCTCCTAATGTTGAACTGTCATCTCCTCCTAATGTTGAACTGTCATCTCCTCCTAATGTTGAACTGTCATCTCCTCCTAATGTTGAACTGTCATCTCCTCCTAATGTTGAACTGTCATCTCCTCCTAATGTTGAACTGTCATCTCCTCCTAATGTTGAACTGTCATCTCCTCCTAATGTTTAACTGTCATCTCCTCCTAATGTTGAACTGTCATCTCCTCCTAATGTTGTACTGTCATCTCCTCCTAATGTTTAACTGTCATCTCCTCCTAATGTTGTACTGTCATCTCCTCCTAATGTTGAACTGTCATCTCCTCCTAATGTTGAACTGTCATCTCCTCCTAATGTTGTACTGTCATCTCCTCCTAATGTTGAACTGTCATCTCCTCCTAATGTTGTACTGTCATCTCCTCCTAATGTTGAACTGTCATCTCCTCCTAATGTTGAACTGTCATCTCCTCCTAATGTTGTACTGTCATCTCATCTCTCCAAATGTTGAAGTGTAACATGTTGTCATTGTCTAATTGAACTGTCATCTCCTCCTACTGTTGTAGTGTAACATGTTGTAATGTTGTACTGTTATCTCCTCCTAATGTTGTAGTGTAACATGTTGTTGTCATCTCCTCCTAATGTTTAACTGTTATCTCCTCCTAATGTTGTAGTGTAACATGTTGTTGTCATCTCCTCCTAATGTTGAACTGTCATCTCCTCCTAATGTTGTAGTGTAACATGTTGAACTGTCATCTCCTCCTAATGTTTACTGTCATCTCCTCTCCAAATGTTGTAGTGTAACATGTTGTTGTCGTAGTTACCTCCTAATGTTGTAGTGTAACATGTTGTTGTCATTGTTACCTCCTACTGTTGTAGTGTAACATGTTGTTGTCGTAGTTACCTCCTAATGTTGTAGTGTAACATGTTGTCATAGTTACCTCCTACTGTTGTAGTGTAACATGTTGTTGTCGTAGTTACCTCCTAATGTTGTAGTGTAACATGTTGTTGTCATTGTTACCTCCTAATGTTGTAGTGTAGCATGTTGTTGTCGTAGTTACCTCCTAATGTTGTAGTGTAACATGTTGTTGTCATAGTTACCTCCTAATGTTGTAGTGTAGCATGTTGTTGTCGTGGTTACCTCCTAATGTTGTAGTGTAGCATGTTGTTGTCATAGTTACCTCCTAATGTTGTAGTGTAACATGTTGTTGTCGTGGTTACCTCCTAATGTTGTAGTGTAACATAATGCTGACTTGCCTAGTTAAAAATAAATAATGATATCATCATGTCACACAAGAAGCAGAGGGTTGATGGACCAGACATCAAATAGCACCTACAGCAAATCTGAGCTGGTCTGAGTTGGTCTAATATTTACCCTGACAGAGTGACTGACGTACGTGTTGTAGAGGACAGGACAGGTTAGTGACATGTTGTAGAGGACAGGACAGGTTAGTGACGTGTTGTAGAGGACAGGACAGGTTAGTGACGTGTTGTAAAGGACAGGACAGGTTAGTGACGTGTTGTAGAGGACAGGACAGGTTAGTGACGTGTTGGAGAGGACAGGACAGGTTAGTGACGTGTTGTAAAGGACAGGACAGGTTAGTGACGTGTTGTAGAGGTACAGAGGACAGGACAGGATAGGTTAGTGACGTGTTGTAGAGGTACAGAGGACAGGACAGGACAGGTTAGTGACGTGTTGTAGAGGACAGGACAGGATAGTGACGTGTTGGAGAGGACAGGACAGGTTAGTGACGTGTTGTAAAGGACAGGACAGGTTAGTGACGTGTTGTAGAGGTACAGAGGACAGGACAGGACAGGTTAGTGACGTGTTGTAGAGGTACAGAGGACAGGACAGGACAGGTTAGTGACGTGTTGTAAAGGACAGGACAGGTTAGTGACGTGTTGTAGAGGACATGACAGGTTAGTGACGTGTTGTAAAGGACAGGACAGGTTAGTGACGTGTTGTAGAGGTACAGAGGACAGGACAGGACAGGACAGGACAGGTAATATGGGACTTTCCCATCTGTATGTATTAACACAAAAAAACGTGGCATTTCACCTGTAGTGTAGGTCATCAGTTCTCTGGCTACGAGTCAGAGCTGATGGTAGACTTAAAGACATTACATGCATTGAGCGCACACACACACACACACACACACACACACACACACACACACACACACACACACACACACACACACACACACACACACACACACACACACACACACACACACACACACACACACACACACACACACACACACACACACACACACACACACACACACACACACACACAGAGAGAGAGTCACACTGGGGTCCTTGAAATATGACTCAGCAGAAACCTCCCCCCCTCTCTGTCTCCCTCTCTCTCTCTCTCTCTCTCTCTCTCTCTCTCTCTCTCTCTCTCTCTCTCTCTCTCCTCTCTCTCTCTCTCTCTCTCTCTCTCTCTCTCTCTCTCTCTCCCTCTCTCTCTCTCTCTCTCTCTCTCTCTCTCTCTCTCTCTCTCTCTCTCTCTCTCTCTCCTCTCTCTCTCTCTCTCTCTCTCTACAAAGTTCTAATGACTACTGACTCCATCTGTTCTACTCTCTGATGATACAACCATCTGGAGAGAGGGAGGGGGAGGGGAAGAGAGAGAGAGAGGAGAGCGAGAGAGAGGGGGGAGAGAGGAGAAACAGAGAGAGAGAGAGAGAGAGAGAGAGAGAGAGAGGGAAAGAGAGGGAAAGAGAGAGGGAGAGAGGGAAAGAGAGAGGGAGGGAGGGAAAGAGAGAGAGAGAACAATCACCATTGTAAATACAATCCATATTTATTTTCCCTTTTGTACTTTAACTATTTACACATCGCTACATAATATGACATGAAATGTCTCAATACCTTTGGAACTTGTGAGTGTAATGTTTACTGTTCATTTTTATTGTTTATTTCACTTTTGTTTATTATCTATCTATTTCACTTGCTTTGACAATGTTAACATATGTTTCCCCCATGCCAAATAAGCCCCTTAAATTAAATTTGACAGCGAGAGAGGGGGAGACAAAGAGAGAGAGAGAGGGGGGGGGGACAAAGAGAGAGACAGAGGGGGGGCAAAGAGAGAGAGAGAGAGAGACAGGGGGAGACAAAGCGAGAGAGAGAGAGACAGGGGGAGACACAGAGAGAGAGAGAGAGAGAGAGAGAGAGAGAGAGAGAGAGAGAGAGAGAGAGAGAGAGAGAGAGAGAGAGAGTGGGGGAGAGACACAGAGAGAGAGAGACAGAGAGAGACAGGGGGAGACAGAGAGCGAGAGACAGGGGGAGACAGAGAGAGAGAGAGAGAGAGAGTGGGGGAGAGACACAGAGAGAGAGAGACAGGGGGAGACAGAGAGCGAGAGACAGGGGGAGACAGAGAGCGAGAGACAGGGGGAGACAGAGAGAGAGAGAGAGAGAGAGAGAGAGAGAGAGAGAGAGAGAGAGAGAGAGAGAGTGGGGGAGAGACACAGAGAGAGAGAGACAGGGGGAGAGACAGAGGGGAGACAGAGAGAGAGAGACAGAGGGGGAGACAGAGAGAGAGAGAGAGAGAGAGAGACAGGGGGAGAGACAGAGGGGGAGACAGAGAGCGAGAGACAGGGGGAGACAGAGAGAGAGAGACAGAGGGGGAGACAGAGAGAGAGAGAGAGACAGGGGGAGAGACAGAGGGGGGAGACAGAGAGCGAGAGAGAGTGGGGGAGAGACACAGAGAGAGAGAGACAGAGAGAGACAGGGGGGAGACAGAGAGAGAGAGACAGGGGGGGAGACAGAGAGAGAGAGACTCCCTGTGTGCTCCAGGTTCAGGTTGGGTGACTCATTAAGAGTTAGTTGCATAAGAAGCTGTGAGTTACTGGAAGCAGAGGAGAGAGGGGTGGATGTGGGGGTGGGCAGTGTGTGTGTGTGTGTCAGGGGGTATGTGGGACGTCGGTCTTAGGTCTTATGTGACCATAACCTGAGACTCATAATGAATGCCCTGCTGTGAGCAGACGCAGTGGCACACACACACACCGGAATTGTACATTCCAACATAGGCCTCCATGTCTTTATGTTCTTATAGTACCATGTCTTTATGTTCTTATAGTACCATGTCTTTATGTTCTTATTGGAATTGTACATTCCAACATAGGCCTCTGTCTTTATGTTCTTATAGTACCATGTCTTTATGTTCTTATAGTACCATGTCTTTATGTTCTTATTGGAATTGTACATTCCAACATAGGCCTCCATGTCTTTATGTTCTTATAGTACCATGTCTTTATGTTCTTATAGTACCATGTCTTTATGTTCTTATTGGAATTGTACATTCCAACATAGGCCTCCATGTCTTTATGTTCTTATAGTACCATGTCTTTATGTTCTTATAGTACCATGTCTTTATGTTCTTATTGGAATTGTACATTCCAACATAGGCCTCCATGTCTTTATGTTCTTGTTACTAGATATCCTCTACCTTCCTGTTGGCCTTGATCCTCTTGTTGTTCTTCACTGCTTCTCAATGTGTTTGATGTGCTGAATCAAAGTTCCTGGCACACCAGCCGTTAAAACACAGGTGTGTGTGTGTGTGTGTGTGTGTGTGTGTGTGTGTGTGTGTGTGTGTGTGTGTGTGTGTGTGTGTGTGTGTGTGTGTGTGTGTGTGTGTGTGTGTGTGTGTGTGTGTGTGTGTGTGTGTGTGTGTGTGTGTGTGTGTGAGAGAGAGAGAGAGAGAGAGACAGAGAGAGACAGAGACACAGAGAGAGAGAGAGAGAGACAGAGAGAGAGAGAAAGGGTGAGAGAGAGAGAGAGAGAGGGAGAGACAGAGAGAACAGAGCAAACTAGAATGTTATTTGGCCCCAAACGGAGGGTACAGGGTAGCATAAAACCCGACCACCCAAAATTAAGGAAAGATTTGAGTATGTACAGACTTAATACTGATAACAAGTTCAAACAGGTGCCATTAATACAGGTAACGAGTGGAGGACAGAGGAGCCTCTTAAAGAAGAGGTCTGTAAGAGCCAGAAATCTTGCTTGTTTGTAGGTGACCAAATACTTATTTTCCACCATAATTTGCAAATACATTAATTAAAAAATCCTACAATGTGATTTTCTGGATTTTTTTCTTCTCATTTTGTCTGCCATAGTTGAAGTGTACCTATGATGAAAATTACAGGCCTCTCTCATCTTTTTAAGTGGGAGAACTTGCACAATTGGTGGCTGACTAAATACTTTTTTTGCCCCACTGTATATATATATATATAGTGTTGTAACAATGGACAAATGGTTAAAGTACACAAGATAAAATAAATAAGCATAAATATGGGTTGTATTTACAATGGTGTTTGTTCTTCACTGGTTGCCCTTTTCTCGTGGCAACAGGTCACAAATCTTGCTGCTGTGATGGGACACTGTGGGATTTCACCCAGTAGATATGGGAGTTTATCAAAATTGGGTTTGTTTTTGAATCCTTTATCTCCCCCCCCCCCACTCTCTCACTCTCCCTCCCCACATGAGAAAATACTGGTTTACTATAGAATACTACAGTAATTACTATAGAATTCTGTAGTAAACTGTAGTCTACTGTAGAAAACTATACTATACACTGTAGTAGTACTTACTGTAGAAGATACTACAGTATACTACAGACCGCAAAACACTACAGTAAATACTAAAGTAATGTCTGCAAAAACACTACAGTAAATACAATAGTAATATACTACTGTATCAAATTTGCATATACCCCTCCCAATCCACAAGTGCCGTCCAATCCACAAGTGAGAAACCTACTTGCCAAGTATAGACCATATATTGTGTTCCATATGTTATAGAAACAAACAGAAGCTCTGAACCAGTCAATCACACCTCAGTCCTACCTACCTACCTACCTACCTACCTACCTACACCCTTCTCTACCTCTCGCAACCCCCCCCTTCTCTTTTTAACAGGCTGAGAGCTATGGAAGAAGGGAAGGAAGTAGGGAAGGAAGTAGGGAAGGAAAGGCCACCATCCCAGTTGATTTTGGACCCCGGCTAATAGGAATTGTGATCTACTATTTTATTTTTAGTTATTTTTTAACTAACATTTATTTAATTAAGCAAGACAGTTAAGAACTAATTCTTATTTACAATGACGGCCTACTCCCAGCCAATCCTGGACGACACTGGGCCAATTGTGCGCCGCCCCTATGGGACTCCCAATCACGGCCGGATGTGATACAGCCTGGATTCAAACCAGTCAAACCACTTTACAGTCGTGACCAAAAGTTTTGAGAATGACACAAATATAAATTTTCACACAAAGTCTGCTGCCTCAGTTTGTATGATGGCAATTTGCATATACTCCAGAATGTTATGATGAGTGATCAGATGAATTATAATTAATTGCAAAGTCCCTCTTTGCCATGCAAATGAACTGAATCCCCCAAAAAACATTTCCACTGTATTTCAGCCCTGCCACAAAAGGACCAGCTGACATCATGTCAGTGATTCTCTCATTAACACAGGCGTGACTGTTGATGAGGACAAGGCTGGAGATCACTCTGTCATGCTGATTGAGTTTGAATAACAGACTGGAAACTTCAAAAGGAAGGTGGTGCTTGGGATCATTGTTATTCCTCTGTCAACCATGGTTACCTGCAAGGAAATACGTGCCATCATCATTGCTTTACGCAAAAAGGGCTTCACAGGCAAGGATATTGCTGCCAGTAAGATTGCACCTAAATCAACCATTTATCGGATCATCAAGAACTTCAAGGAGAGTGGTTCAATTGTTGTGAAGAAGGCTTCAGGGTGCCCAAGAAAGTCCAGGAAGCCCCAGGACCGTCTCCTAAAGTTCATTCAGCTGCGGGATCAGGGCACCACCAGTACAGAGCATGCTCAGGAATGGCAGCAGGCAGGTGTGAGTGCAAATGCACGCACAGTGAGGCAAAGACTTTTGGAGGATGACCTGGTGTCAAGAAGGGCAGCAAAGAAGCCACTTCTCTCCAGGAAAAACATCAGGAACAGACTGATATTCTGCAAAAGGTACAGGGATTGGACTGCTGAGGACTGGGGTAAAGTCATTTTCTCTGATGAATCCCCTTTCCGATTGTTTGGGGCATCTGGAAAAAAGCTTTTCTGGAGAAGACAAGGTGAGCGCTACCATCAGACCTGTGTCATGCCAACAGTAAAGCATCCTGAAACCATTAATGTGTGGGGTTGCTTCTCAGCCAAGGGAGTGGGCTCACTCACAAATGTATTTTTGGCCACGACTGTAGTGACGCCTCTAGCCCTGAGATGCAGTGCCTTAGACCGCTGAACCAGGGTCTGTAGTGACTCCTCTAGCACTGGATGCAGTGTCTTAGACCGCTGAACCAGGGTCTGTAGTGACGCCTCTAGCCCTGAGATGCAGTGCCTTAGACCGCTGAACCAGGGTCTGTAGTGACTCCTCTAGCACTGGATGCAGTGTCTTAGACCGCTGAACCAAGGTGTCTGCAGTGACTCCTCTAGCCCCGAGATGCAGTGTCTTAGACCGCTGAACCAGAGTGTCTGTAGTGACTCCTCTAGCACTGGATGCAGTGTCTTAGACCGCTGAACCAGGGTCTGTAGTGACTCCTCTAGCACTGAGATGCAGTGCCTTAGACCGCTGAACCAGGGTGTCTGCAGTGACTCCTCTAGCACTGAGATGCAGTGCCTTAGACCGCTGAACAAGGGTCTGTAGTGACTCCTCTAGCACTGGATGCAGTGTCTTAGACCGCTGAACCAGGGTCTGTAGTGACTCCTCTAGCACTGAGATGCAGTGCCTTAGACCGCTGAACCAGGGTGTCTGCAGTGACTCCTCTAGCACTGAGATGCAGTGCCTTAGACCGCTGAACAAGGGTCTGTAGTGACTCCTCTAGCACTGAGATGCAGTGCCTTAGACCGCTGAACCAGGGTGTCTGCAGTGACTCCTCTAGCACTGAGATGCAGTGCCTTAGACCGCTGAACAAGGGTCTGTAGTGACTCCTCTAGCACTGGATGCAGTGTCTTAGACCGCTGAACCAAGGTGTCTGCAGTGACTCCTCTAGCCCCGAGATGCAGTGTCTTAGACCGCTGAACCAGGGTCTGTAGTGACTCCTCTAGCACTGGATGCAGTGTCTTAGACCGCTGAACCAAGGTGTCTGCAGTGACTCCTCTAGCACTGAGATGCAGTGTCTTAGACCGCTGAACCAGGGTCTGTAGTGACTCCTCTAGCACTGAGATGCAGTGTCTTAGACCGCTGCGCCACTCGGGAGCCCGATCCCGTCTGGCCGGTGTGCAAAGTCCTTAAAGGTCAATTTTCCACCTTTCGACCTCATATTCATTATCTCCAGCACATTATCAGTCTACATATGTGAATACAGTTTCTATGATCTGTGGTTAAATAGATAACAAAAAGCTTCTTTGTGACATCATAAGAAGTTTTGAGTTTCTAGCCAGAAGGAGGGAGGGTTTTTAAAAAACGTTTTTTAACTTTTGATGATGTCAGCGGGTTTATTTTTATTTTTTTATATATTATAATTTTTTTGTACAAAATGTAGATATGTGAGTTTTTTTCTTCTCCACATTATGTAAAAACTGGTATTGTGTTGAAGATAATGGAAATTTGATTGAAAAGTGGTGGAGCTGCCCTTTAAACTCCATCGATGGCTTCAGACCTTCCAGCAAGACAGATCAATAATCTAGAGCCCAGAGACAGATCAATAATCTAGAGCCCAGAGACAGATCAATAATCTAGAGCCCAGAGACAGATGAAAGTCCAAAAGCTGCGTTTCACATTCAGTCAAACAGATGGGAAGACAGTGGTATTAGACGAAACAGCAGGTCAACCAAAGGTCATTGGAAGAGAGAGGAGGAGATGTAGCAAAGATATCGTGTGTGTGTGTGTGTGTGTGTGTGTGTGTGTGTGTGTGTGTGTGTGTGTGTGTGTGTGTGTGTGTGTGTGTGTGTGTTTGTGTCTGTGTCTGTGTCTGTGTGTGTGTGTGTGTGTCTGTCTGTGTGTCTGTCTGTGTGTCTGTCTGTGTGTCTGTCTGTGTGTCTGTCTGTGTGTCTGTCTGTGTGTCTGTCTGTGTCTGTCTGTGTCTGTCTGTGTCTGTCTGTGTCTGTGTGTGTGTCTGTGTGTGTGTCTGTGTGTGTGTCTGTGTCTGTGTCTGTGTCTGTCTGTGTCTGTGTGTGTGTGTGTGTCTGTGTGTGTGTGTCTGTGTCTGTGTCTGTGTCTGTGTCTGTGTCTGTGTCTGTGTCTGTGTCTGTGTGTGTGTGTGTGTGTGTGTGTGTGTGTGTGTGTGTGTGTGTGTGTGTGTGTGTGTGTGTGTGTGTGTGTGTGTGTGTGTGTGTGTGTGTGTCGAGGCATCCCAAATGGCACCCTATTCCCTATATAGTGCACCCTATTCTCTATATAGTGCAACCTATTCCCTATATAGTGCACCCTATTCCCTATATAGTGCACCCTATTCCCTATATAGTGCACCCTATTCCCTATACAGTACACCCTATTCTCTATATAGTGCACCCTATTCTCTATATAGTGCACCCTATTCCCTATATAGTGCACCCTATTCCCTATATAGTGCACCCTATTCTCTATACAGTACACCCTATTCTCTCTATAGTGCACCCTATTCCCTATATAGTGCACCCTATTCTCTATATAGTGCACCCTATTCCCTATATAGTGCACCCTATTCCCTATATAGTGCACCCTACTTCCATATGGGTCTGGTCAAAAGTTGTGCACTATATAGGGAACAGGGTGCTATATGTTGACAGGCGATCCATGCTATCTCGAACAGGGGTTTTCAAACTGGGGTCCGTGGACCGTTTTGAAGTACTGCAAGATAGAATACCATCGTGGATACCATTTTTATGTCTCTGTGTCCAGTATGATGTAAGTTAGATGTAGTTTCACGAGCCACTGCTAACTAGCCTTAGCATAATGATTGGAAGGCTACAGAAACATGCTAGCTGTTCCTATTCATCTAAAAAAATCTCCAACTATCCCTTTAATATCGAGGAAATTACAGTCATTGGAGCTTAATACAGGGTTTGTTCTGCATGGCAATTTTCTGGATGGAGAAAACATTTTAGTAGCCCCGTTTATAACTAGTTTTAACGTGTCAGTTGTCCTGATCTTGTCCACATTCTGATTGTGCCCACATTTGTCAACAGGTGTAGACGATCACAAGACTCATTGTGATCTGATTGTTATTAGATTGCATTGTGATCTGATTGTTATTAGATTGCATTGTGATCTGATTGTAAATTAGATTGCATTGTGATCTGATTGTAATTAGATTGCATTGTGATCTGATTGTAATTAGATTGCATTGTGATCTGATTGTAATTAGATTGCATTGTGATCTGATTGTAATTAGATTGCATTGTGATCTGATTGTAATTAGATTGCATTGTGATCTGATTGTGATTAGATTGAATTTGAAGTGTAAACGAATCCTGACAACGAAAGCATATAGATTTTGGCCAACGTCACAATTGTCCCGATCTCTCAACATAAACAAAATCACACCGGGCCAGTTCAGGTATAATTATTATGGACAACGATACGTCTACAATTTCTCCAGAATTAAAGATAATTTTCTTTATTTGAAACGAAAGTGGCTTCTGGCACTACTGTGGTCGGATGCCACAGTCCAATCGAAATGAGATATATGGAAGTAAAGGTACAGTATTAGGTCACCTGCTCATCCAACAGCTTGTTCCAAAATCATGGGCATTAACATGGAATTGGTCCCCCCCTTTGCTGCTATAACAGCCTCCACTCTTCTGGGAAGGCTTTCCACTAGATGTTGGAACATTGCTGCTATAACAACCTCCACTCTTCTGGGAAGGCTTTACACTAGATGTTGGAACATTGCTGCTATAACAGCCTCCACTCTTCTGGGAAGGCTTTCCACTAGATGTTGGAACATTGTTGCTATAACAGCCTCCACTCTTCTGGGAAGGCTTTCCACTAGATGTTGGAACATTGTTGCTATAACAGCCTCCACTCTTCTGGGAAGGCTTTCCACTAGATGTTGGAACATTGCTGCTGGGACTTGCTTCCATTCAGCCACAAGAGCATTAGTGAGGTCGGGCACTGATGTTGGGTGATTAGGCCTGATTCGAAGTCGGCGTTCCAATTCATCACAAAGGTGTTCGATGTGGTTGAGGTCAGGGCTCTGTGCAGGCCAGTCAAGTTCTTCCACACCGATCTCGACCATTTCTGTATGGACCTCGCTTTGTGCACGGAGGGGTATTGTCATGCTGAAACAGGAAAGGTTATTCCCCAAACTGTTGCCACAAAGTTGGACGCACAGAGTCATCTAGAATGTCATTGTATGCTGTAGTGTTAAGATTTCCCTTCACTGGAACTAAGGGGCCTAGACTGAACCATGAAAAACATCCCCTAGACCATTATTCGTCCTCCACCAAACTTTACAGTTGACACTATGCATTGGGGCAGGTAGCGTTCTCCTGGCATCCATCAATGGTGAAGCGTGATACATCATTCCAGCGACGACGTTTCCACTGCTCCTGAGTCCTGTGGCGGCGAGCTTTACACCACTCCAGCCGACGCTCCGCACTGCGCATGGTCATCGTAGGCTTGTGTTTGAAGCTCCCGACTAACAGTTCTTGTGCTGACGTTGCTTCACATACTTTCTCTTGCCTCTGTATATCTATTTTTAAATAATACCATCTTGAGAATTAACAATCAAATAACAGCTGGACAAGGAGAATCGGAAATTCCAAAAACCAGGCATTCAGAGTACATGCCCATTGATTTTGTTATAATGTTTGAGCTGAGGAACATAGCAAAATGTATAGATTTGGAGGAAATTAGCTTTAAAACTGCAAAATTATCTCTCAGTTCCATGCAAAACTGTGCAGAATTGCAGAACATTTGCTTTACAACAAATGGTGTTGGAGGGATGGTGTTAGACGGATGGTGTTAAAGGGATGGTGTTAAAGGGATGGTGTTAAAGGGATGGTGTTGGAGGGATGGTGTTGGAGGGATGGTGTTAAAGGGATGGTGTTAAAGGGATGGTGTTAAAGGGATGGGTGTTAGAGGGATGGTGGTAAAGGGATGGTGTTGGAGGTATGGGTGTTGGAGGGATGGTGTTAAAGGGATGGTGTTGAAGGGATGGTGTTGGAGGGATGGGTGTTGGAGGGATGGTGTTAAAGGGATGGTGTTAGAGGGATGGTGTTAAAGGGGGATGGTGTTGGAAGGATGGTGTTAAAGGGATGGTGTTAAAGGGAGATGGTGTTAAAGGGATGGTGTTATAGGGATGGTGTTGGAGGGATGGTATTAAAGGGATGGTGTTAAAGGGATGGTATTAAAGGGATGGTGTTATAGGGATGGTGTTAAAGGGATGGTTTATAGGGATGATGTTAAACGGATGGTGTTAAGGGGATGGTGTTAAAGGGATGGTGTTAGGTATTAAAGGGATGGTGTTATAGGGATGGTGTTAAAGGGATGGTGTTAAAGGGAGATGGTGTTAAATGGATAGTGTTAAAGGGATGGTGTTAAAAGGATGGTGTTAAAGGGAGATGGTGTTAAACGGATGGTGTTAAACGGGACCACCCATACATAGAATGGTGACTTAAGTCGCTTTGGATAAAAGCGTCTGCTAAATGGCATATATTATTATTATTATTATTATTATTATAAACGGATGGTGTTAAAGGGATGGTGTTAAAGAGAGATGGTGTTAAAGGGATGGTGTTAAAGATAGATTGTGTTAAAGGGATGGTGTTATAGGGATGGTGTTAAAGGGAGATGGTGTTAAAGGGATGGTGTTGGAGGGATGGTGTTAAAGAGAGATGGTGTTAAAGGGATGGTGTTAAAGGGATGGTGTTATAGGGATGGTGTTAAAGGGATGGTGTTAAAGGGATGGTGTTGGAGGGATGGGTGTTAAAGGGATGGGTGTTGGAGGGATGGTGTTATAGGGATGGTGTTAAAGGGATGGTGTTAAAGGGATGGTGTTAAAGGGATGGTGTTGGAGGGATGGTGTTAAAGGGATGGTGTTAGAGGGATGGTGTTAGAGGGATGGTGTTAGAGGGATGGTGTTAGAGGGATGGTGTTAATGGGATGGTGTTTTAGGGATGGTGTTATAGGGATGGTGTTGGAGGGATGGGTGTTATAGGGATGGTGTTATAGGGATGGTGTTCAAGGGAGATGGTGTTATAGGGATGGTGTTTATGGGATGGTGTTGGAGGGATGGTGTTAATTGGATGGTGTTGGAGGGATGGTGTTAAAGGGATGGTGTTAATGGGATGGTGTTTTAGGGATGGTGTTATAGGGATGGTGTTGGAGGGATGGGTGTTATAGGGATGGTGTTCAAGGGAGATGGTGTTATAGGGATGGTGTTTATGGGATGGTGTTGGAGGGATGGTGTTAATTGGATGGTGTTGGAGGGATGGTGTAAAAGGGAGATGGTGTTAAAGGGATGGTGTTAAAGGGATGGGTGTTGGAAATCACAGTAACTGAGATGGTGCCCTGTGATTAGCCAATGAAATTACAGTAACTGAGATGGTAACCCGTGATTAGCCAATGAAATCACAGTAACTGAGATGGTAACCTGTGATTAGCCAATGGAATTACAGTAACTGAGATGGTAACCTGTGATTAGCCAAGGAAAAAACAGTAACCGAGATGGTAACCTGTGATTAGCCAAGGAAAATACAGTAACTGAGATGGTAACATGTGATTAGCCAATGAAATTACAGTAACTGAGATAGTAACCTGTGATTAGCCAATGAAATCACAGTAACTGAGATGGTAACATGTGATTAGCCAATGAAAATGCAGTAACTGAGATGGTAACCTGTGATTAGCCAATGAAAATACAGTAACTGAGATGGTAACCTGTGATTAGCCAAGGAAAAAACAGTAACTGTGATGGTAACCTATGATTAGCCAAGGAAAATACAGTAACTGAGATGGTAACCTGTGATTAGCCAATGAAATTACAGTAACTGAGATAGTAACCTGTGATTAGCCAATGAAATCACAGTAACTGAGATGGTAACATGTGATTAGCCAATGAAAATGCAGTAACTGAGATGGTAACCTGTGATTAGCCAATGAAAATACAGTAACTGAGATGGTAACCTGTGATTAGCCAATGAAAATACAGTAACTGAGATGGTAACCTGTGATTAGCCAATGAAAATGCAGTAACTGAGATGGTAACCTGTGATTAGCCAATGAAAATACAGTAACTGAGATGGTAACCTGTGATTAGCCAATGAAAATACAGTAACTGAGATGGTAACCTGTGATTAGCCAATGAAAATACAGTAACTGAGATGGTAACCTGTGATTAGCCAATGAAAATACAGTAACTGAGATGGTAACCTGTGATTAGCCAATGAAAATACAGTAACTGAGATGGTAACCTGTGATTAGCCAATGAAAATACAGTAACTGAGATGGTAACCTGTGATTAGCCAATGAAAATACAGTAACTGAGATGGTAACCTGTGATTAGCCAATGAAAATACAGTAACTGAGATGGTAACCTGTGATTAGCCAATGAAAATACAGTAACTGAGATGGTAACCTGTGATTAGCCAATGAAAATACAGTAACTGAGATGGTAACCTGTGATTAGCCAATGAAAATACAGTAACTGAGATGGTAACCTGTGATTAGCCAATGAAAATACAGTAACTGAGATGGTAACCTGTGATTAGCCAATGAAAATACAGTAACTGAGATGGTAACCTGTGATTAGCCAATGAAAATACAGTAACTGAGATGGTAACCTGTGATTAGCCAATGAAAATACAGTAACTGAGATGGTAACCTGTGATTAGCCAATGAAATCACAGTAATTGAGATGGTAACATGTGATTAGCCAATGAAATTACAGTAACTGAGATGGTAACCTGTGATTTAAAAAGTAAGTTATGTCATATAATATGTAACTAAGCCACATTTTTATGTGCAACCTGTCAAAATAGGATCCAGAATTTTCAGATTTATTTTGGTCTCTTCAGGGAAATCACCCGCCATCTTTGGCCTGTAGCTTATGTCATTCACCACCTGGGGAAGTGGGAACTCAAACCACTTAGCTAGATTGCTAACTCTAAATATGCTACTGTTGCTGGATAACCATGTAGGCTAATTGATTCATCTATCAGTAAATGATAATGTCCTACCAAAATTTCCCAGCGCTAGGACTAGGCGTATTATGGGGGGGGGGGGTCAGGTATGTGTGTGTGTGTGTGGGGGGGGGGGCGTAGCGTGCATGTGTGCTTGCATAGCGTGCATGTGTGCTTGCGTGCATGTGTGTGTGTCTTACGATCTGTGGTGATGTCGTAACACAGTCCTGTGGTCTCAATAGAACAGGACGATCCATGCCTCCACACACACAGCTGGCTGTCTGGCGATGGTCCAGGGGTCAGAATATCACATCCTCATGGTTTAGCCTAGCAGAGATCGAGCTGTTCTGTAGAGAGAGACAGACAGAGACAGAGAGAGAGAGAGGGACACTGTAAATATACATTATATGACATTTGTAATGTTTTTAAATGTTTTGAAACTTCTGTATGTGTAATGTTTACTGTTCATTTTTATTGTTTATTTCACTTTTGTATATTATCTACTTCGTTTGCTCTGGCAATTTTAACATGTTTCCCATGCCAATAAAGCCCCTTGAATTGAATTGAATTGAGATGGAAGGAGAGAGAGATGTTCTGTAGAAAGAGGCTGAGAGATGTTCTGTAGAAAGAGACAGAGGCTGAGAGCGATGTTCTGTAGAAAGAGGCTGAGAGATGTTCTGTAGAAAGAGACAGAGGCTGAGAGAGAGAGATGATCTGTAGAAAGAGGCTGAGAGAGGGAGAGAGAGAAAGAGAGAGAGACAGAGAGAGAGAGAGAGAGACAGAGAGAGACAGAGAGAGAGAGAGAGAGACAAAGAGAGAGAGAGAGACAAAGAGAGAAAGAGAGAGAGAGACAGAGAGAGAGACAGAGAGAGAGACAGAGAGAGAGAGAGAGAGACAGACAGACAGACAGACAGACAGACAGACAGACAGAGAGAGAGAGAGAGAGAGAGAGACAGACAGAAACAGAGAGAGAGAGAGACAGAGAGAGAGAGACAAAGAGAGAGAGAGAGAGACAGAGAGAGCGAGAGAGAGAGACAGAGAGACAGAGAGACAGAGAGAGAGACAAAAAGAGAGAGAGAGACAGAGAGAGAGACAGAGAGAGAGAGACAGAGAGAGAGAGAGAGAGAGAGAGACAAGAGAGAGAGAGAGACAGAGAGAGAGAGAGAGAGAGAGAGAGAGAGAGAGAGAGAGAGAGAGAGACAGACAGACAGACAGACAGAGAGAGAGAGAGAGAGACAGACAGAAACAGAGAGAGAGAGACAAAGAGAGAGAGAGAGAGAGAGACAGAGAGAGCGAGAGAGAGAGACAGAGAGAGCGAGAGAGAGACAAAGAGAGAGACAGAGAGAGAGAGAGAGAGAGAGAGAGAGAGAGAGAGAGAGAGAGAGAGAGAGAGAGAGAGAGAGAGAGAGAGAGAGAGAGAGAGAGAGAGAGACAGAGAGAGAGAGAGAGAGAGAGATAGATGTTCTGTAGAAAGGGGCTGAGAGAGCGACAGACAGACATGATCAAAACCATTCTCCACTCATCTCTCCTCTCCCAGCCTCCTTCTTGTTCACTGTTCCCTGAAGCCCAAACAAACATCTGGGTTCTATGATTCAACAATATTTCAACAACAGCTCGTGTAACAATCTTTATTTGACTATAATGCTGCTTGCAGTACATGGTACCATGATGCAACGCACTCAGCATCTGTTTTAGTAATGTCTGCTCTGCTCAACATTTGTTGAGCTGAAACATAAACAATGGATGTTTAATGGAATATCCACATCTACATTATGGAATATCTACATCTACATTATGGAATATCTACATCTACATTATGGTATATCTACATTATGGAATATCTACATCTACATTATGGTATATCTACATCTACATTATGGAATATCTACATTATGGAATATCTACATCTACATTATGGTATATCTACATCGACATTATGGAATATCTACATTATGGTATATCTACATCGACATTATGGAATATCTACATAGGAGTACAGAGGCCCGTTATCAGCAACCATCACTCCTGCGTTCCAACGGCACGTTGTGTTAGCTAATCCAAGTTGATCATTTTCAATAGGCTAATTGATCATTAGAAACCTCTTTTTTTGTTGCAATTATGTTAGCACAGCTGAAAAATGTTGTTCTGATTTAAAGAGGCAATAAAACTGAGCCGTGACATGGGACTACCTGACTTTCACCTCGGTTTTTTTTCTCCATCCAGTCTTCTTCGTTTTAGTTGAGAGGATCCATGAAGGACTATTCAAAGGTTTTACAGTCAGAATGTGTGTCTGTGTGTGTGTGTGTGTGTGTGTCTGTGTCTGTGTGTGTGTGTGTGTGTGTGTGTGTGTGTGTGTGTGTGTGTGTGTGTGTGTGTCTGTGTCTGTGTCTGTGTGTGTGTGTGTGTGTGTGTGTCTGTGTCTGTGTCTGTGTCTGTGTCTGTGTCTGTGTCTGTGTCTGTGTCTGTGTCTGTGTCTGTGTCTGTGTCTGTGTCTGTGTGTGTGTGTGTGTGTGTGTGTGTGTGTGTGTGTGTGTGTGTGTGTCTGTGTCTGTGTCTGTGTCTGTGTCTGTGTCTGTGTCTCTGTGTCTGTGTCTGTGTCTGTGTCTGTGTCTGTGTCTGTGTCTGTGTCTGTGTCTGTCTGTGTCTGTGTGTGTGTGTGTGTGTGTGTGTGTGTGTCTGTGTCTGTGTCTGTGTCTGTGTCTGTGTGTGTGTGTGTGTGTGTCTGTGTGTGTCTGTGTCTGTGTGTGTGTGTGTCTGTGTCTGTGTCTGTGTCTGTGTCTGTGTCTGTGTCTGTGTCTGTGTCTGTGTCTGTGTCTGTGTGTGTGTGTGTGTGTGTGTGTGTGTGTGTGTGTGTGTGTGTGTGTGTCTGTGTCTGTGTCTGTGTCTGTGTCTGTGTGTGTGTCTGTGTCTGTGTCTGTGTCTGTGTCTGTGTCTGTGTCTGTGTGTGTCTGTGTGTGTGTGTCTGTGTCTGTGTGTCTGTGTCTGTGTCTGTGTCTGTGTGTCTGTGTCTGTGTCTGTGTCTGTGTCTGTGTCTGTGTCTGTGTGTGTGTGTCTGTGTCTGTGTCTGTCTGTGTCTGTGTCTGTGTCTGTGTCTGTGTCTGTGTCTGTGTCTGTGTCTGTGTCTGTGTCTGTGTGTGTGTGTGTGTGTGTGTGTGTGTGTGTGTGTGTGTGTGTGTGTGTGTGTGTGTCTGTGTGTGTCAGTCAGATTATTGTGGTGCGTTTAAATAAATAGGAGGCTCGGTCTATTGTAGTGGAAAGAGGTCACATGATGTGAGATGCACTGTCATGGGAGGGCTTGGCATCAACATCAAGACATGGGTTCCAAATGGCCCTACGTTGCCTTCAGAAAGTACCTACATTTGGACACACCTACTCATTCAATGGTTTTTCCTTTATTATAGAATAATAGGGAAGACATCAATCGCTGCAGAATGCTGTGGCAGTCACGCTGGTTAAGTGTGCCTTGAATTCTAAATAAATCACAGACTAGTGTCGCCAACAAAGCAACCCCTACACCATCACACCTCCTCCTCCAATGCTTCACGGTGGAAACCTACTCTTCACGGTGGGAACCTACTCTTCACGGTGGGAACCTACTCTTCACGGTGGGAACCTACTCTTCACGGTGGGAACCTACTCTTCACGGTGGGAACCTACTCTTCACGGTGGGAACCTACTCTTCACGGTGGGAACCTACTCTTCACGGTGGTTGGAACCAAAAATCTCAAATTTGGACTCATCAGACCAAAGCACAGATTTTCATCCGGTCTGATGTCCATTGCTCGTGTTTCTTGGACCAAGCAAGTCTCTTCTTCTTATTGGTGTCCTTTAGTAGTGGTTTCTTTACAGCAATTCAACCACGAAGACCAAAATCTCAAATTTGGACCAGATTTCCAACGGTTTAATGACCATTGCTTGGTGTCCTTTAGTAGTGGTTTCTTTACAGCAATAAAAACGAAGGATCCTACAGCAATCCTTTAAGTATTAAACACTTAGGATGCTTAATAAAGTGACGACAAATATATAAAGATAACTTTATTCCATTACTTAAAAATATTAAAGCAGATTAAATGGAACAATGTTCCCATTAAAGTAGAATAAACCTCTTCACAAGGAAATGGCTGCCGAAGTTTTGGTATTTATTTCCGGTAATACCAATTACCCCTCCCGAAGACATTCTTTAAAAAGAGCATAGTCATTACATAGTTTATAACATTCATAGAATAAAAAGGAATGTTTTACTTCCTGTGTCTGAGGGTGGTTGTAACCTTCCGGAATTGGAATTGTATCAACTCTCTACCAGAGGTTTTTAATATGGGCACATATTGAAGATGAACAAGATGCTCATCCCTAGAATCTTTAACGTGTCTATTTTAACAACTTCATAGTTAACACTAGAACAATATAGAACACTAGAACAATATAGAACACTAGAACAATATAGAACACTAGAACAATATAGAACACTAGAACAATATAGAACACTAGAACAATATAGAACACTAGAACAATATAGAACACAAGAACAATATAGAACACTAGAACAATATAGAACACTAGAACAATATAGAACACTAGAAGAATATAGAACACAAGAACAATATAGAACACTAGAACAATATAGAACACTAGAACAGTATAGAACACTAGAACAATATAGAACACTAGAACAATATAGAACACAAGAACAATATAGTCTAGTGGTTAGAGTGTAGAGGGGGCAGGGTAGCCTAGTGGTTAGAGTGTAGAGGGGGCAGGGTAGCCTAGTGGTTAGAGTGTAGAGGTGGTAGGGTAGCCTAGTGGTTAGAGTGTAGAGGTGGCAGGGTAGCCTAGTGGTTAGAGTGTAGAGGTGGTAGGGTAGCCTAGTGGTTAGAGTGTAGAGGGGGCAGGGTAGCCTAGTGGTTAGAGTGTAGAGGTGGCAGGGTAGCCTAGTGGTTAGAGTGTAGAGGTGGCAGGGTAGCCTAGTGGTTAGAGTGTAGAGGCGGCAGGGTAGCCTAGTGGTTAGAGCGTTGGACTAGGAACCGGAAGGTTGCAAGTTCAAATCCCCGAGCTGACAAGGTACAGCTCTGTCATTCTGCCTCTGAACAGGCACAAAACCCACTGTTCCTAGGCCATCATTGAAAATAAGAATTTGTTCTTAACTGACTTGCCTAGTAACATAAAGGTTAAAAAATTTAAAAAAATAAAAAGATTTGAGTCGGTAAAGGATGTATATACACACATATACAAAACCTTGCATAGAGCTTATCCCACTGAGTCTCTTAGAACAAAATATGAATTATTGGAACCAAGACAACCACAAAAAAACAAACAAGATGTTGGCACAATATGGAGGGAAAATCGGCTTATGAAAATGTAAGTTTAATCGCGTATAAACTAATGTATGTCATTTATGATACAATATTCATAAATTCCACAGCACTACGGCAGAGTAATTTCTCCAGTGTAAAACCAATAATGACTCAATAATCCAAGCTTTAAAAAGGAATTCTATTAAGTCTGAAAGTTGTGGGAGGAGCTAGAAAGTTGGCTGTCAGAAAGCATTACTGTCTGCATATTTCTAGACATGGCCTATGGGGCTGTAGTGAGATCTTGAAAAAACAAATACAGGGTTGGGGGCGTGGCCAGGCACTAAGGATGGGGTGTGGCCTATGGGGCTGTAGTGAGATCTTGAAAAAACAAATACAGGGTTGGGGGTGTGGCCAGGCACTAAGGATGGGGTGTGGCCTATGGGGCTGTAGTGAGATCTTGAAAAAACAAATACAGGGTTGGGGGTGTGGCCAGGCACTAGGGATGGGGTGTGGCCTATGGGGCTGTAGTGAGATCGTGAAAAAACAAATACAGGGTTGGGGGTGTGGCCAGGCACTAGGGATGGGGTGTGGCCTATGGGGCTGTAGTGAGATCTTGAAAAAACAAATACAGGGTTGGGGGTGTGGCCAGGCACTAGGGATGGGGGTGTGGCCAGGTACTAGGGATGGGGGTGTGGCCAGGTACTAGGGATGGGGGTGTGGCCAGGCACTAGGGATGGGGTGTGGCCTATGGGGCTGTAGTGAGATCTTGAAAAAACAAATACAGGGTTGGGGGTGTGGCCAGGCACTAGGGATGGGGGTGTGGCCAGGTACTAGGGATGGGGGTGTGGCCAGGTACTAGGGATGGGGTGTGGCCAGGCACTAGGGTTGGGGTGTGGCCAGGCACTAGGGTTGGGGTGTGGCCAGGCACTAGGGTTGGGGTGTGGCCAGGCACTAGGGTTGGGGTGTGGCCAGGCACTAGGGTTGGGGTGTGGCCAGGCACTAGGGTTGGGGTGTGGCCAGGCACTAGGGTTGGGGTGTGGCCAGGCACTAGGGTTGGGGTGTAGCCAGGCACTAGGGTTGGGGTGTGTGGCCAGGCACTAGGGTTGGGGTGTGGCCAGGCACTAGGGTTGGGGTGTGGCCAGGCACTAGGGTTGGGGTGTGTGGCCAGGCACTAGGGTTGGGGTGTGTGGCCAGGCACTAGGGTTGGGGTGTGAGCATGCGGGCCTGGGCAGATTAAATGTTACTTTTTCCACATTTTGTTGTGTTACAGCCTGAATTTGTGTCACTGATCTACACACAATACCCCATAATTTCAAAGTGGAATTTTGTTTGTAGAACATTTTCAAAAATTAATACAAAATGAAAAACTGAAATGTCTTGAGTCAATAAGTATACAAGCCCTTTTGTTATGTCAAGCCTAAATACGTTCAGGAGTAAAAAATGTGCTTAACAAATCACATAATAATAATAAGTTGCATGGACTCACTCTGCAGTGGTCGACATGATTTTTGAATGACTAAACACTTATGCGTAAGGTCCCTCAATCAAGTAGTGAATTTCAAACACAGATTCAACCACAAAGACCGGTGAGGTTTTTCAGAAGGACACCGATTGTTGAACTTTAAAACAAAAAAAAGTTTAAAAAAAAGCAGAAGCAGAAAATCCCTTTTAGCTTTAGGTGACGTTAGTAATTAGGCTTTGGATGGTGTATCAATACAACCAGCCACTACAAAGATACAGGCGTCCTTGTGACATGAGAGAACTGAGGATGGACCAACAACATTGTAGTTAACTCAGTCTAACTCAGTTGCCAGAGAGGAAGGAAACCACTCAGGGATTTCACCATGAGGCCAATGGTAACTTTAAAACAGTTACAGAGTTTAATGGCTGTGATAGGAGACAACTGAGGATGGATCAACATTGTAGTTACTCCACAATACTAACCTAAATGACAGAGTGAAAAGAAGGAAGCCTGTACAGAATAAAAAATATTGCAAAACACGCATCTTGTTTGCAACGAGGCACTAAAATAATACTGTGAAGCATTTGGCAATGACATTACATTTACATTTACATTTAAGTCATTTAGCAGACGCTCTTATCCAGAGCGTTTTGTCCTGAATACAAAGAGTTATGTTTAGATCAAATGCAACACAACACATCACTCTTTGTATCACTCTTTATATTTTCAAACATGGTGGTGGCTGCATCATGTTATGGGTATACTTTTCATCGGCAAGGACTAGGGAGTTTTAGAGGATAAAAAGAAACGGAATACAGCTATAAGCACAGGCAAAATCCTAGAGGAAAACCTGGTTCAGTCTGCTTTCCAAAGGACACTGGGACACTCATTCACATTTGAGCAGGACATTTCTCTCCTTTTCTCTCTCCATTTATCTAATTATCTCTCAATGTCTCTAATTATCTCTCAATGTCTCTCCCTTTCATTCTTTTCCTGAGCTGACCCCGTAGTTTATCCCAGCTCACACACACACACACACACACACACACACACACACACACACACACACACACACACACACACACACACACACACACACACACACACACACACACACACACACACACACACACACACAC